>NW_027449058.1:0-2500 GCF_030867145.1 Opisthocomus hoazin
ACTTCTTAGAGGGACAAGTGGCGCTCAGCCACACGAGATTGAGCAATAACAGGTCTGTGATGCCCTTAGATGTCCGGGGCCGCACGCGCGCTACACTGACTGGCTCAGCTTGTGCCTACCCTCCGCCGGCAGGCGCGGGTAACCCGTTGAACCCCATTCGTGATGGGGATCGGGGATTGCGATTCTTCCCCGTGAACGAGGAATTCCCAGTAAGTGCGGGTCATAAGCTCGCGTTGATTAAGTCCCTGCCCTTTGTACACACCGCCCGTCGCTACTACCGATTGGATGGTTTAGTGAGGTCCTCGGATCGGCCCCGGCGGGGTCGGTCTCGGCGCTGCCGGAGCGTCGAGAAGACGGTCGAACTTGACTATCTAGAGGAAGTAAAAGTCGTAACAAGGTTTCCGTAGGTGAACCTGCGGAAGGATCATTACCGGGAGCGTGTCGCGCGGGCGACTCGCCGCTGCTCACTCCGCCGCCCCGCGTCGCGCGCCGAGGGGGGGGCCCCGCCCGCGGAGGGGGGCAGGGGTCCCGGGCGCGGCGCGGGCTTCCCCGTTCCGCTGCCTCCGGGCACCGCGCGCCGCCAAGGCACAGAGAGAGAGAGGGGGTGGGGCGTCGGGGCGCCCCGACGCACCCCCCCGACACCCCCCACGGGGCGCGCGGCAGAGGCCGAGGCGCCGCCGGAACACGCGCCGACGCTCGGGTGCGGCCGCGTTCCCCTCGCCACCTCTGGTGGCGCGATGAGGGGGTTGTGTCGCGTTCCCCGTCGCCGGAGCTGTGCCCGGCGGCCGCCGAGGCCGGCGCCGATCCGCCGCCGGGCCGGCCCTCCGCGGAGGGGGGCGGCCGGCCGGTCGGAGCCTCGCCACCCCGCGGCCGGCGCCGCCGAACGCCGTCGCCGCGGGTTTTCCGTGCGCGCGCGCGCTCGCACGTTCCTGAGTTCGCCCGGAAAGGCCCGGCTCCCGCGCGGGAGCCGCGTGCGTGCGTGAGGGAGGGGGAGGGGGCGTCCCCTCCCCCCGCCGCTCCCCGGAGGCGCTCTCCTCGTCCTGTCGCCCGCCGCCGCCGTCGTCTCGTGCGGCTCGTCCTCCGACGCGCGCGGGTGCGTCGACCTGTCGGCCGCGGACGCCGCGCCCCCGCCGGCTCCCCGCTTCCCGCGTCTGCGCGGGAAGCAAGAGGGGGGGATGCCGGCGGGGCAACGCGGCGAGCGCGGCCGGCAGAGCACCGGCCTGCTCGGCGGGCCGGGGGGCGAGCGTCGAGCGACGGCGGCGGCACCGGGGGCCGCAAGCGCGACAGCCGAGGGGTGTCGCCGTCTTCGGGGGGCGGCAGCTCCTGGGGGGGGGGGTGGGGCGGCGCCGGCGGCGGCGCCGTCTACCCCCCCGCGCGCGGGACAGGGCTGTCTCCGGGCGTTCCGGGCCGTGGCGCGGGTGTGCGCACGGCGTTTCGGGCGGCGCGGCGGCCGGACCCGCGAACCTCCCCTCCGACCCGGCACGGCTGCCTCTCGAAGAGGGAGCCGTGGCGGGAAGGGGGGGGCGCGAGCACGGTCTCGGCCGCTGGCGCCGCCCGGGGCGGGCGAGGCCCCCCCCCGGCCGGGTCGCGTCCCGCGCGAGCGGGCGGCCCGAGCCACGTCTCTCCCCCCGGGCGCAGCGCCGGGCTATCGAGGGAAACCCCGGGCCCCGGGGCTAAGGAGGACGAGGTGGTGGCGGCGGATGCCGGGCGCGCCCCCGCGGGCGGACGCTCCCCCGAGGGCGGCAGCCGGGGGAGGCACCCCCGCGGGGCCATGCAGGTCGTTTCCCTCACCCCAGGGCCAGGTACCTAGCGTCCGCGCTTCGGCGGCCCTCCCTCGGCCGAGTCCGGGGGTCAAAGGCCAAAGGAGCCGGGCGGCGGTTTAAAGACTCGAGCGGCACGGCGCGAGCCGCGGGGGGGGCGTCCGCCCCCGCGGGCCGCCGTGCCGGAGAAGGGGGGGCGTCTCGCTGCCCCAACCTGCCCCCCCTCTCCGCGGGCCGGTCTCGGCGGAGAGACCGCGGCGCGGGTCGGCCGCGGCCGACCTGCCCGCCCTCGCAAACGGGGCCACCCGCCGGCCGGAGCGCGGGCTCCGCGCCGGGGGAAAGAAAGGCGCGGCGAGCCCCCGCGGGGGGGGGCGGCCGCCGGGGGGCCGCCCCGCGCCTTTGGACGCTCGCGCTGCGGCCGCGCTCGGGGCGCGCCGCGCTCCCCTCTCCCGCTCCTCGCCCCGCCCTCGGCGCCCAGGGAAAGAAAGGGGGGGGCGAGCCACACCCCCCCAGGCCGAGCGGCGGCGGCGCCGCTCGGCGTGCCGGTCGGTGCCGGTCGTCCGTCGGGTCGTCCGGGAGGGTTCCCCGGCCGCATCCGCTGGCGGCCGTCCCGTCCCGTCCCGCGTTTCCCCGCCCGTCGCTTCCGTCTCGAGGGCGGGCGCGCGGCGCGGGGGCGTCCCGCTCCGGGTCTTCGCGTGGAAACGGGGAGAGTGGGAGCCGCCCCCCGCGCTCAGCGCCGT
>NW_027449058.1:10000-20000 GCF_030867145.1 Opisthocomus hoazin
CTGGTAGACCTGTCCTCCCCGCCGAACCGGTCCCGGGTAGACGTGGTGGCCGGCCGGGACGCGGGGCGATGGGGGGGGCGCTGTCGGGTAGACCTGTCCTCCCCGCCGAACCGGTCCCGGGTAGACCTGTCCTCCCCGCCGACCCGGTCCCGGGTAGACGTGGTGGCCGGCCGGGACGCGGGGTGGGGGGGGCGCTGTCGTCCAGACCCGTCGGCCAGACCCGTCCCCGTCCCCGTCCCCGTCCCCGTCCCCGTCCCCGTCCCCGTCCCCGTCCCGTTCCCGCCCCCCCCGCCACCCCCTTCCGCGGCACCAACCCCCCCCGCAAGCAACGGGAAGGGGCGCAGCTTTCTATCAGCTCGGCTGAAACGCCCGAAGGCGGGGCGGCGTCTGTGTTTCAAAAGCGGAAAAAAAATAAAAAAGCAACAAAAACCAAAAAATTCCCGCCGCCCCGCCCCCCCCCCCCCCCCACCTCCCCCCGTGCAGGCACCCCTGCAAACGGGCCTCCGGCACGGCAGCCCGGCCGCCGCACCCCCACCCGCAAGCCCCCCCCCACCGCCGCCCCGGCCGAGAGCGCACAAGCAGCCCCTGCCGCCGCCCCCCCCCACCCCCCCCCCGGTGCGGGCACCCCTGCATACGGGCCTCCGGCACGGCCGCTCCGCTGCCCCCCCCCACCCCGCCACCCCCCCACCGCCGCCCCGGCCGAGAGCGCACAAGCAGCCCCTGCCGCCGCCCCCCCCCCCCCCCCCCCCCCCGACTCAAACCTCAATCTTCTCGGAAAAGAGGCCCCGTCCCCAGCCTACCTCAGCGCAAGGCTCCCCGCCTGCTCCTCGACCCCGTCTCTCAGTCTCTGTCTCCCCCTTCTGCCGCGGGGAAGCGCCCGCCCCTTGCCGGCGGGTGGGCGGGGCGGGCCGGCTCGGGTTCCGGTTGCTAAGCAGCAGGGTGGCACTCGTTGACCCCGGGCGCCGCTCCGTCTGCCGATGGGCGGGCCGGTGCTGGCTCTCAAGAAATTTTTGTAACTGTTTCCCTGCTCTGCTTTGGTTTTGTTTTTTTTTCTCGCCCACCGTCAGAACCGATGCAGAGTAAGAAAGCCTTCAGCGAGACAGTCCGGCCAAGCTTAGCGCCTTCCACTAGATACGGCGAAGTCTCGGAAACGGGGGGTGGCGAGGGGAATTTCAGGCGCGCGCCGCCTCCCCCCTCCTGCACCACCCCCCCCCCGCAAGCGACGGGAAGGGGCGCCGCTTTCCATCAGCTCGGCTGAAACGCCCGAGGACGGGGCGGCGTCTCTGTTTCAAAAGCGGAAAAAGAAATAAAAAAGCAACAAAAACCAAAAAATTCCCGCCGCCCCCCCCAACCCACCCCCGTGCAGGCACCCCTGCATACGGGCCTCCGGCAGGACCGGCCTGCCGCCCCCAGCCACCCCCCCGCAAGCCCCCCCACCGCCGCCCCGGCTGAGAGAGCACAGGCACCCCGCCGCCGCCCCTTCCCACCCCGTGCAGGCACCCCTGCATACGGGCCTCCGGCAGGGCCGGCCTGCCGCCCCCAGCCACCCCCCGCAAGCCCCCCCCACCGCCGCCCCGGCTCAGAGAGCACAGGCAGCCCGCCGCCGGCCCACCCACCCCGTGCAGGCACCCCTGCATACGGGCCTCCGGCAGGGCCGGCCTGCCGACCCCAGCCACCCCCCGCAAGCCCCCCCACCGCCGCCCCGACTGAGACAGCACAGGCAGCCCGCCGCCGGCCCTTCCCACCCCGTGCAGGCACCCCTGCATACGGGCCTCCGGCAGGGCCGGCCTGCCGCCCCCAGCCACCCCCCGCAAGCCCCCCCACCGCCGCCCCGGCTCAGAGAGCACAGGCAGCCCGCCGCCGGCCCACCCACCCCGTGCAGGCACCCCTGCATACGGGCCTCCGGCAGGACCGGCCTGCCGCCCCCAGCCACCCCCCGCAAGCCCCCCCACCGCCGCCCCGGCTCAGAGAGCACAGGCAGCCCGCCGCCGGCCCTTCCCACCCCGTGCAGGCACCCCTGCATACGGGCCTCCGGCAGGGCCGGCCTGCCGCCCCCAGCCACCCCCCGCAAGCCCCCCCCACCGCCGCCCCGGCTCAGAGAGCACAGGCAGCCCGCCGCCGGCCCACCCACCCCGTGCAGGCACCCCTGCATACGGGCCTCCGGCAGGGCCGGCCTGCCGACCCCAGCCACCCCCCGCAAGCCCCCCCACCGCCGCCCCGACTGAGAGAGCACAGGCAGCCCGCCGCCGGCCCTTCCCACCCCGTGCAGGCACCCCTGCATACGGGCCTCCGGCAGGGCCGGCCTGCCGACCCCAGCCACCCCCCGCAACCCCCCCCACCGCCGCCCCGGCTGAGAGAGCACAGGCAGCCCGCCGCCGGCCCTTCCCACCCCGTGCAGGCACCCCTGCATACGGGCCTCCGGCACGGCCGGCCTGCCGCCCCCAGCCACCCCCCGCAAGCCCCCCCCACCGCCGCCCCGACTCAGAGAGCACAGGCAGCCCGCCGCAGGCCCACCCACCCCGTGCAGGCACCCCTGCATACGGGCCTCCGGCAGGGCCGGCCTGCCGACCCCAGCCACCCCCCGCAAGCCCCCCCACCGCCGCCCCGACTGAGACAGCACAGGCAGCCCGCCGCCGGCCCTTCCCACCCCGTGCAGGCACCCCTGCATACGGGCCTCTGGCAGGACCGGCCTGCCGACCCCAGCCACCCCCCGCAAGCCCCCCCACCGCCGCCCCGGCTGAGAGAGCACAGGCAGCCCGCCGCCGGCCCTTCCCACCCCGTGCAGGCACCCCTGCATACGGGCCTCCGGCAGAGCCGGCCTGCCGCCCCCAGCCACCCCCCGCAAGCCCCCCCACCGCCGCCCCGGCTCAGAGAGCACAGGAACCCCGCCGCCGCCCCTTCCCACCCCGTGCAGGCACCCCTGCATACGGGCCTCCGGCAGGGCCGGCCTGCCGCCCCCAGCCACCCCCCGCAAGCCCCCCCACCGCCGCCCCGGCTCAGAGAGCACAGGAACCCCGCCGCCGCCCCTTCCCACCCCGTGCAGGCACCCCTGCATACGGGCCTCCGGCAGGGCCGGCCTGCCGCCCCCAGCCACCCCCCGCAAGCCCCCCCACCGCCGCCCCGGCTCAGAGAGCACAGGCAGCCCGCCGCCGGCCCACCCACCCTGTGCAGGCACCCCTGCATACGGGCCTCCGGCAGGACCGGCCTGCCGCCCCCAGCCACCCCCCGCAAGCCCCCCCACCGCCGCCCCGGCTGAGAGAGCACAGGCAACCCGCCGCCGCCCCTTCCCACCCCGTGCAGGCACCCCTGCATACGGGCCTCCGGCAGGGCCGGCCTGCCGCCCCCAGCCACCCCCCGCAAGCCCCCCCACCGCCGCCCCGGCTGAGAGAGCACAGGCAGCCCGCCGCCGGCCCACCCACCCCGTGCAGGCACCCCTGCATACGGGCCTCCGGCAGGACCGGCCTGCCGCCCCAAGCCACCCCCCGCAAGCCCCCCCACCGCCGCCCCGGCTGAGAGAGCACAGGCACCCCGCCGCCGCCCCTTCCCACCCCGTGCAGGCACCCCTGCATACGGGCCTCCGGCAGGGCCGGCCTGCCGCCCCCAGCCACCCCCCGCAAGCCCCCCCCACCGCCGCCCCGGCTCAGAGAGCACAGGCAGCCCGCCGCAGGCCCACCCACCCCGTGCAGGCACCCCTGCATACGGGCCTCCGGCAGGGCCGGCCTGCCGACCCCAGCCACCCCCCGCAAGCCCCCCCACCGCCGCCCCGGCTGAGAGAGCACAGGCAGCCCGCCGCCGGCCCTTCCCACCCCGTGCAGGCACCCCTGCATACGGGCCTCCGGCAGGGCCGGCCTGCCGACCCCAGCCACCCCCCGCAACCCCCCCCACCGCCGCCCCGGCTGAGAGAGCACAGGCAGCCCGCCGCCGGCCCTTCCCACCCCGTGCAGGCACCCCTGCATACGGGCCTCCGGCAGGGCCGGCCTGCCGCCCCCAGCCACCCGCCACAGGCCCCCCCACCGCCGCCCCGGCTGAGAGAGCACAGGCAGCCCGCCGCCGGCCCTTCCCACCCCGTGCAGGCACCCCTGCATACGGGCCTCCGGCAGGGCCGGCCTGCCGCCCCCAGCCACCCCCCGCAAGCCCCCCCCACCGCCGCCCCGGCTCAGAGAGCACAGGCAGCCCGCCGCCGGCCCACCCACCCCGTGCAGGCACCCCTGCATACGGGCCTCCGGCAGGGCCGGCCTGCCGACCCCAGCCACCCCCCGCAAGCCCCCCCACCGCCGCCCCGACTGAGACAGCACAGGCAGCCCGCCGCCGGCCCTTCCCACCCCGTGCAGGCACCCCTGCATACGGGCCTCCGGCAGGGCCGGCCTGCCGCCCCCAGCCACCCCCCGCAAGCCCCCCCCACCGCCGCCCCGGCTCAGAGAGCACAGGCAGCCCGCCGCAGGCCCACCCACCCCGTGCAGGCACCCCTGCATACGGGCCTCCGGCAGGGCCGGCCTGCCGACCCCAGCCACCCCCCGCAACCCCCCCCACCGCCGCCCCGACTGAGACAGCACAGGCAGCCCGCCGCCGGCCCTTCCCACCCCGTGCAGGCACCCCTGCATACGGGCCTCCGGCAGGGCCGGCCTGCCGACCCCAGCCACCCCCCGCAAGCCCCCCCCACCGCCGCCCCGGCTCAGAGAGCACAGGCAGCCCGCCGCAGGCCCACCCACCCCGTGCAGGCACCCCTGCATACGGGCCTCCGGCAGGGCCGGCCTGCCGACCCCAGCCACCCCCCGCAACCCCCCCCACCGCCGCCCCGACTGAGACAGCACAGGCAGCCCGCCGCCGGCCCTTCCCACCCCGTGCAGGCACCCCTGCATACGGGCCTCCGGCAGGGCCGGCCTGCCGCCCCCAGCCACCCCCCGCAAGCCCCCCCACCGCCGCCCCGGCTGAGAGAGCACAGGCAACCCGCCGCCGCCCCTTCCCACCCCGTGCAGGCACCCCTGCATACGGGCCTCCGGCAGGGCCGGCCTGCCGCCCCCAGCCACCCCCCGCAAGCCCCCCCCACCGCCGCCCCGGCTCAGAGAGCACAGGCAGCCCGCCGCAGGCCCACCCACCCCGTGCAGGCACCCCTGCATACGGGCCTCCGGCAGGGCCGGCCTGCCGACCCCAGCCACCCCCCGCAACCCCCCCCACCGCCGCCCCGGCTGAGAGAGCACAGGCAGCCCGCCGCCGGCCCTTCCCACCCCGTGCAGGCACCCCTGCATACGGGCCTCCGGCAGGGCCGGCCTGCCGACCCCAGCCACCCCCCGCAACCCCCCCCACCGCCGCCCCGGCTGAGAGAGCACAGGCAGCCCGCCGCCGGCCCTTCCCACCCCGTGCAGGCACCCCTGCATACGGGCCTCCGGCAGGGCCGGCCTGCCGCCCCCAGCCACCCGCCACAGGCCCCCCCACCGCCGCCCCGGCTGAGAGAGCACAGGCAGCCCGCCGCCGGCCCTTCCCACCCCGTGCAGGCACCCCTGCATACGGGCCTCCGGCAGGGCCGGCCTGCCGCCCCCAGCCACCCCCCGCAAGCCCCCCCACCGCCGCCCCGGCTCAGAGAGCACAGGCACCCCGCCGCCGCCCCTTCCCACCCCGTGCAGGCACCCCTGCATACGGGCCTCCGGCAGGGCCGGCCTGCCGCCCCCAGCCACCCCCCGCAAGCCCCCCCCACCGCCGCCCCGGCTCAGAGAGCACAGGCAGCCCGCCGCAGGCCCACCCACCCCGTGCAGGCACCCCTGCATACGGGCCTCCGGCAGGGCGGGCCTGCCGACCCCAGCCACCCCCCGCAAGCCCCCCCACCGCCGCCCCGACTGAAACAGCACAGGCAGCCCGCCGCCGGCCCTTCCCACCCCGTGCAGGCACCCCTGCATACGGGCCTCCGGCAGGGCCGGCCTGCCGCCCCCAGCCACCCGCCACAGGCCCCCCCACCGCCGCCCCGGCTGAGAGAGCACAGGCAGCCCGCCGCCGCCCCTTCCCACCCCGTGCAGGCACCCCTGCATACGGGCCTCCGGCAGGGCCGGCCTGCCGACCCCAGCCACCCCCCGCAAGCCCCCCCACCGCCGCCCCGGCTGAGAGAGCACAGGCAGCCCGCCGCCGGCCCACCCACCCTGTGCAGGCACCCCTGCATACGGGCCTCCGGCAGGACCGGCCTGCCGCCCCAAGCCACCCCCCGCAAGCCCCCCCACCGCCGCCCCGGCTGAGAGAGCACAGGCAGCCCGCCGCCGCCCCTTCCCACCCCGTGCAGGCACCCCTGCATACGGGCCTCCAGCACGGGCGACCCGCTCTGTCCGCAGGGAGGACAGGTCTACCCCTTCTGCCGGCAGGGAGGCCAGGTCTACCCGTTCTGCCGGCAGGGAGGCCAGGTCTACCCGTTTTACCTGCAGGGAGACCAGGTCTACCCGTTCTGCCGGCAGGGAGGCCAGGTCTACCCGTTTTACCGGCAGGGATGCCAGGTCTACCCGTTCTGGCGGCAGGGAGGCCAGGTCTACCTGTTTTACCGGCAGGGATGCCAGGTCTACCCGTTCTAGCGGCAGGGAGACCAGGTCTACCCGTATTGCCGGCAGGGATGCCAGGTCTACCCGTTTTTCCGGCAGGGATGCCAGGTCTACCCATTTACCGGCAGGGATGCCAGGTCTACCCGTTTTGCCGGCAGGGATGCCAGGTCTACCCGTTCTGGCGGCAGGGAGAACAGGTCTACCCGTTTTACCTGCAGGGAGAACAGGTCTACCCGTTTTGCCGGCAGGGATGCCAGGTCTACCCGTTTTACCTGCAGGGATGCCAGGTCTACCCGTTTTACCGGCAGGGAGGCCAGGTCTACCCATGTTGCCGGCAGGGAGGCCAGGTCTACCCGTTCTAGCGGCAGGGAGACCAGGTCTACCCATTTACCGGCAGGGAGACCAGGTCTACCCGTTTTGCCGGCAGGGATGCCAGGTCTACCCGTTTTGCCGGCAGGGAGAACAGGTCTACCCGTTTTACCTGCAGGGAGGCCATGTCTACCCGTTTTACCGGCAGGGAGACCAGGTCTACCCGTTTTGCCGGCAGGGATGCCAGGTCTACCCGTTCTGGCGGCAGGGAGACCAGGTCTACCCGTTCTGCCGGCAGGGATACCAGGTCTACCCGTTTTACCTGCACGGAGACCAGGTCTACCCATTTTACCGGCAGGGAGGCCAGGTCTACCCGTTCTGGCGGCAGGGAGAACAGGTCTACCCTTTTTGCCGGCAGGGAGACCAGGTCTACCCGTTTTACCGGCAGGGATGCCAGGTCTACCCGTTTTGCCGGCAGGGATAACAGGTCTACCCGTTTTACCTGCAGGGAGACCAGGTCTACCCGTTTTACCGGCAGGGAGACCAGGTCTACCCGTTTTGCCGGCAGGGATGCCAGGTCTACCCGTTCTGGCGGCAGGGAGGCCAGGTCTACCCGTTCTGCCGGCAGGGAGGCCAGGTCTACCCGTTTTGCCGGCAGGGAGAACAGGTCTACCCGTTTTACCGGCAGGGAGACCAGGTCTACCCGTTTTGCCGGCAGGGATGCCAGGTCTACCCGTTCTGGCGGCAGGGAGGCCAGGTCTACCCGTTCTGCCGGCAGGGAGGCCAGGTCTACCCGTTTTACCTGCAGGGAGGCCAGGTCTACCCGTTTTGGCGGCAGGGAGACCAGGTCTACCCGTTTTGCCGGCAGGGATGCCAGGTCTACCCGCTTCCGGCAGGGATGCCAGGTCTACCCGGTTCCAGGCAGGGAGGCCTCGTCTACCCGTTCTGCCGGCAGGGAGGCCAGGTCTACCCGTTTTACCGGCAGGGATGCCAGGTCTACCCGCTTCCGGCAGGGATGCCAGGTCTACCCGGTTCCAGGCAGGGAGGCCTCGTCTACCCGTTCTGCCGGCAGGGAGGCCAGGTCTACCCGTTTTACCGGCAGGGATGCCAGGTCTACCCGCTTCCGGCAGGGATGCCAGGTCTACCCGGTTCCAGGCAGGGAGGCCTCGTCTACCCGTTCTGCCGGCAGGGAGGCCAGGTCTACCCGTTTTACCGTCCGCCGGGTCCGGTGTGCCCGATGTGGCCGCCGGAGCTGCCGGCGGAAAGGGATGCCTCGTCTACCTCGCTCCGGCGGGACTTTGGCTCCACCGCGGTTCTGGCAGGTAGACGTCTTGCCCGGTTCTTCTTCGGAGCTGCCGAAGGGGTCGCTGCTTTGCGCTGCCTCCAGTTACGTCATGGTAAGAGTCGGCGGCGCTCGCGCGCCTCCCCGCTGGGGGAAGACGGTTCTCTTCGAGCCCGCCGGGGCCGGGGACCTCGCTGTCCGTATACTAGGGCAGAGGGCTGGCGCTCGCGGACCAGCGCCATCGAACCGCTGCAGCTACTCGCGGTTCAGCCGGCAGACTCGGGCGTTGCACGGCGGCTGTGGCCGTGGCCGTTCTGCCTCCTACCTATCGCGCACGGCGCTTCCGACTGCCAGAAGCCGCGCGAAGCCGCTGCTTGCCCGCAGGCTCCGGTGGCCGTTGCCGACTGGAGCGAGGGCTCCAAGAGGGGTTTCTCCAGGGCCGGGCCGAGACGGGCGGCGGTCGCCGGCACTCGAACGCTTGTCACCCGCGGCTCAGCCGGCAGACTCGGGCGTTGCCCGGCGGCCCTGGCCGTGGCCGTTCTGCCTCCTACCTATCGCGCACGGCGCTTCCGACTGCCAGAAGCCGCGCGAAGCCGCTGCTTGCCCGCAGGCTCCGGTGGCCGTTGCCGACTGGAGCGAGGGCTCCAAGAGGGGTTTCTCCAGGGCCGGGCCGAGACCGGCGGCGGTCGCCGGCACTCGAACGCTTGTCAGCCGCGGCTCAGCGGGCAGACTCGGGCGTTGCCCGGCGGCCCTGGCCGTGGCCGTTCTGCCTCCTACCTATCGCGCACGGCGCTTCCGACTGCCAGAAGCCGCGCGAAGCCGCTGCTTGCCCGCAGGCTCCGGTGGCCGTTGCCGACTGGAGCGAGGGCTCCAAGAGGGGTTTCTCCAGGGCCGGGCCGAGACCGGCGGCGGTCGCCGGCACTCGAACGCTTGTCACCCGCGGCTCAGCCGGCAGACTCGGGCGTTGCCCGGCGGCCCTGGCCGTGGCCGTTCTGCCTCCTACCTATCGCGCACGGCGCTTCCGACTGCCAGAAGCCGCGCGAAGCCGCTGCTTGCCCGCAGGCTCCGGTGGCCGTTGCCGACTGGAGCGAGGGCTCCAAGAGGGGTTTCTCCAGGGCCGGGCCGAGACCGGCGGCGGTCGCCGGCACTCGAACGCTTGTCACCCGCGGCTCAGCCGGCAGACTCGGGCGTTGCCCGGCGGCCCTGGCCGTGGCCGTTCTGCCTCCTACCTATCGCGCACGGCGCTTCCGACTGCCAGAAGCCGCGCGAAGCCGCTGCTTGCCCGCAGGCTCCGGTGGCCGTTGCCGACTGGAGCGAGGGCTCCAAGAGGGGTTTCTCCAGGGCCGGGCCGAGACCGGCGGCGGTCGCCGGCACTCGAACGCTTGTCACCCGCGGCTCAGCCGGCAGACTCGGGCGTTGCCCGGCGACCCTGGCCGTGGCCGTTCTGCCTCCTACCTATCGCGCACGGCGCTTCCGACTGCCAGAAGCCGCGCGAAGCCGCTGCTTGCCCGCAGGCTCCGGTGGCCGTTGCCGACTGGAGCGAGGGCTCCAAGAGGGGTTTCTCCAGGGCCGGGCCGAGACGGGCGGCGGTCTCCGGCACTCGAACGCTTGTAGGGCCGGGGTTTGGGAGTGGAGCCTGCCGTGGCTCCCCCCCCCTCCCCACGCCCGTTAACAGCAGCCATCCGCGGGCACGTTGCAGAGAAGCCTCTACGGCAGTCCGGCTCTGCCGGTGGCCAAGCCGCGTTGGGCTTCTGCTGTCGACGCTGCCCGCTCGCTCGCTCGCACGCAGGGCCCCGCGCCTGTGCTGCCCAGCCCTGCCCGAGGTTCGGGGTTCGGGGGCCGGCGCGTGCGGCCGTCGCTGTCCCAGGAACCGTGGCCGTGGGGCCTCCGCTTC
>NW_027449058.1:32500-42500 GCF_030867145.1 Opisthocomus hoazin
GGGTAGACGTGGTGGCCGGCCGGGACGCGGGGCGATGGGGGGGGCGCTGTCGGGTAGACCTGTCCTCCCCGCCGAACCGGTCCCGGGTAGACCTGTCCTCCCCGCCGACCCGGTCCCGGGTAGACGTGGTGGCCGGCCGGGACGCGGGGTGGGGGGGGCGCTGTCGTCCAGACCCGTCGGCCAGACCCGTCCCCGTCCCCGTCCCCGTCCCCGTCCCCGTCCCCGTCCCCGTCCCCGTCCCGTTCCCGCCCCCCCCGCCACCCCCTTCCGCGGCACCAACCCCCCCCGCAAGCAACGGGAAGGGGCGCAGCTTTCTATCAGCTCGGCTGAAACGCCCGAAGGCGGGGCGGCGTCTGTGTTTCAAAAGCGGAAAAAAAATAAAAAAGCAACAAAAACCAAAAAATTCCCGCCGCCCCGCCCCCCCCCCCCCCCACCTCCCCCCGTGCAGGCACCCCTGCAAACGGGCCTCCGGCACGGCAGCCCGGCCGCCGCACCCCCACCCGCAAGCCCCCCCCCACCGCCGCCCCGGCCGAGAGCGCACAAGCAGCCCCTGCCGCCGCCCCCCCCCACCCCCCCCCCGGTGCGGGCACCCCTGCATACGGGCCTCCGGCACGGCCGCTCCGCTGCCCCCCCCCACCCCGCCACCCCCCCACCGCCGCCCCGGCCGAGAGCGCACAAGCAGCCCCTGCCGCCGCCCCCCCCCCCCCCCCCCCCCCCGACTCAAACCTCAATCTTCTCGGAAAAGAGGCCCCGTCCCCAGCCTACCTCAGCGCAAGGCTCCCCGCCTGCTCCTCGACCCCGTCTCTCAGTCTCTGTCTCCCCCTTCTGCCGCGGGGAAGCGCCCGCCCCTTGCCGGCGGGTGGGCGGGGCGGGCCGGCTCGGGTTCCGGTTGCTAAGCAGCAGGGTGGCACTCGTTGACCCCGGGCGCCGCTCCGTCTGCCGATGGGCGGGCCGGTGCTGGCTCTCAAGAAATTTTTGTAACTGTTTCCCTGCTCTGCTTTGGTTTTGTTTTTTTTTCTCGCCCACCGTCAGAACCGATGCAGAGTAAGAAAGCCTTCAGCGAGACAGTCCGGCCAAGCTTAGCGCCTTCCACTAGATACGGCGAAGTCTCGGAAACGGGGGGTGGCGAGGGGAATTTCAGGCGCGCGCCGCCTCCCCCCTCCTGCACCACCCCCCCCCGCAAGCGACGGGAAGGGGCGCCGCTTTCCATCAGCTCGGCTGAAACGCCCGAGGACGGGGCGGCGTCTCTGTTTCAAAAGCGGAAAAAGAAATAAAAAAGCAACAAAAACCAAAAAATTCCCGCCGCCCCCCCCAACCCACCCCCGTGCAGGCACCCCTGCATACGGGCCTCCGGCAGGACCGGCCTGCCGCCCCCAGCCACCCCCCCGCAAGCCCCCCCACCGCCGCCCCGGCTGAGAGAGCACAGGCAGCCCGCCGCCGGCCCTTCCCACCCCGTGCAGGCACCCCTGCATACGGGCCTCCGGCAGGGCCGGCCTGCCGCCCCCAGCCACCCCCCGCAAGCCCCCCCCACCGCCGCCCCGGCTCAGAGAGCACAGGCAGCCCGCCGCCGGCCCACCCACCCCGTGCAGGCACCCCTGCATACGGGCCTCCGGCAGGGCCGGCCTGCCGACCCCAGCCACCCCCCGCAAGCCCCCCCACCGCCGCCCCGACTGAGAGAGCACAGGCAGCCCGCCGCCGGCCCTTCCCACCCCGTGCAGGCACCCCTGCATACGGGCCTCCGGCAGGGCCGGCCTGCCGACCCCAGCCACCCCCCGCAACCCCCCCCACCGCCGCCCCGGCTGAGAGAGCACAGGCAGCCCGCCGCCGGCCCTTCCCACCCCGTGCAGGCACCCCTGCATACGGGCCTCCGGCACGGCCGGCCTGCCGCCCCCAGCCACCCCCCGCAAGCCCCCCCCACCGCCGCCCCGACTCAGAGAGCACAGGCAGCCCGCCGCAGGCCCACCCACCCCGTGCAGGCACCCCTGCATACGGGCCTCCGGCAGGGCCGGCCTGCCGACCCCAGCCACCCCCCGCAAGCCCCCCCACCGCCGCCCCGACTGAGACAGCACAGGCAGCCCGCCGCCGGCCCTTCCCACCCCGTGCAGGCACCCCTGCATACGGGCCTCTGGCAGGACCGGCCTGCCGACCCCAGCCACCCCCCGCAAGCCCCCCCACCGCCGCCCCGGCTGAGAGAGCACAGGCAGCCCGCCGCCGGCCCTTCCCACCCCGTGCAGGCACCCCTGCATACGGGCCTCCGGCAGAGCCGGCCTGCCGCCCCCAGCCACCCCCCGCAAGCCCCCCCACCGCCGCCCCGGCTCAGAGAGCACAGGAACCCCGCCGCCGCCCCTTCCCACCCCGTGCAGGCACCCCTGCATACGGGCCTCCGGCAGGGCCGGCCTGCCGCCCCCAGCCACCCCCCGCAAGCCCCCCCACCGCCGCCCCGGCTCAGAGAGCACAGGAACCCCGCCGCCGCCCCTTCCCACCCCGTGCAGGCACCCCTGCATACGGGCCTCCGGCAGGGCCGGCCTGCCGCCCCCAGCCACCCCCCGCAAGCCCCCCCACCGCCGCCCCGGCTCAGAGAGCACAGGCAGCCCGCCGCCGGCCCACCCACCCTGTGCAGGCACCCCTGCATACGGGCCTCCGGCAGGACCGGCCTGCCGCCCCCAGCCACCCCCCGCAAGCCCCCCCACCGCCGCCCCGGCTGAGAGAGCACAGGCAACCCGCCGCCGCCCCTTCCCACCCCGTGCAGGCACCCCTGCATACGGGCCTCCGGCAGGGCCGGCCTGCCGCCCCCAGCCACCCCCCGCAAGCCCCCCCACCGCCGCCCCGGCTGAGAGAGCACAGGCAGCCCGCCGCCGGCCCACCCACCCCGTGCAGGCACCCCTGCATACGGGCCTCCGGCAGGACCGGCCTGCCGCCCCAAGCCACCCCCCGCAAGCCCCCCCACCGCCGCCCCGGCTGAGAGAGCACAGGCACCCCGCCGCCGCCCCTTCCCACCCCGTGCAGGCACCCCTGCATACGGGCCTCCGGCAGGGCCGGCCTGCCGCCCCCAGCCACCCCCCGCAAGCCCCCCCCACCGCCGCCCCGGCTCAGAGAGCACAGGCAGCCCGCCGCAGGCCCACCCACCCCGTGCAGGCACCCCTGCATACGGGCCTCCGGCAGGGCCGGCCTGCCGACCCCAGCCACCCCCCGCAAGCCCCCCCACCGCCGCCCCGGCTGAGAGAGCACAGGCAGCCCGCCGCCGGCCCTTCCCACCCCGTGCAGGCACCCCTGCATACGGGCCTCCGGCAGGGCCGGCCTGCCGACCCCAGCCACCCCCCGCAACCCCCCCCACCGCCGCCCCGGCTGAGAGAGCACAGGCAGCCCGCCGCCGGCCCTTCCCACCCCGTGCAGGCACCCCTGCATACGGGCCTCCGGCAGGGCCGGCCTGCCGCCCCCAGCCACCCGCCACAGGCCCCCCCACCGCCGCCCCGGCTGAGAGAGCACAGGCAGCCCGCCGCCGGCCCTTCCCACCCCGTGCAGGCACCCCTGCATACGGGCCTCCGGCAGGGCCGGCCTGCCGCCCCCAGCCACCCCCCGCAAGCCCCCCCCACCGCCGCCCCGGCTCAGAGAGCACAGGCAGCCCGCCGCCGGCCCACCCACCCCGTGCAGGCACCCCTGCATACGGGCCTCCGGCAGGGCCGGCCTGCCGACCCCAGCCACCCCCCGCAAGCCCCCCCACCGCCGCCCCGACTGAGACAGCACAGGCAGCCCGCCGCCGGCCCTTCCCACCCCGTGCAGGCACCCCTGCATACGGGCCTCCGGCAGGGCCGGCCTGCCGCCCCCAGCCACCCCCCGCAAGCCCCCCCCACCGCCGCCCCGGCTCAGAGAGCACAGGCAGCCCGCCGCAGGCCCACCCACCCCGTGCAGGCACCCCTGCATACGGGCCTCCGGCAGGGCCGGCCTGCCGACCCCAGCCACCCCCCGCAACCCCCCCCACCGCCGCCCCGACTGAGACAGCACAGGCAGCCCGCCGCCGGCCCTTCCCACCCCGTGCAGGCACCCCTGCATACGGGCCTCCGGCAGGGCCGGCCTGCCGACCCCAGCCACCCCCCGCAAGCCCCCCCCACCGCCGCCCCGGCTCAGAGAGCACAGGCAGCCCGCCGCAGGCCCACCCACCCCGTGCAGGCACCCCTGCATACGGGCCTCCGGCAGGGCCGGCCTGCCGACCCCAGCCACCCCCCGCAACCCCCCCCACCGCCGCCCCGACTGAGACAGCACAGGCAGCCCGCCGCCGGCCCTTCCCACCCCGTGCAGGCACCCCTGCATACGGGCCTCCGGCAGGGCCGGCCTGCCGCCCCCAGCCACCCCCCGCAAGCCCCCCCACCGCCGCCCCGGCTGAGAGAGCACAGGCAACCCGCCGCCGCCCCTTCCCACCCCGTGCAGGCACCCCTGCATACGGGCCTCCGGCAGGGCCGGCCTGCCGCCCCCAGCCACCCCCCGCAAGCCCCCCCCACCGCCGCCCCGGCTCAGAGAGCACAGGCAGCCCGCCGCAGGCCCACCCACCCCGTGCAGGCACCCCTGCATACGGGCCTCCGGCAGGGCCGGCCTGCCGACCCCAGCCACCCCCCGCAACCCCCCCCACCGCCGCCCCGGCTGAGAGAGCACAGGCAGCCCGCCGCCGGCCCTTCCCACCCCGTGCAGGCACCCCTGCATACGGGCCTCCGGCAGGGCCGGCCTGCCGACCCCAGCCACCCCCCGCAACCCCCCCCACCGCCGCCCCGGCTGAGAGAGCACAGGCAGCCCGCCGCCGGCCCTTCCCACCCCGTGCAGGCACCCCTGCATACGGGCCTCCGGCAGGGCCGGCCTGCCGCCCCCAGCCACCCGCCACAGGCCCCCCCACCGCCGCCCCGGCTGAGAGAGCACAGGCAGCCCGCCGCCGGCCCTTCCCACCCCGTGCAGGCACCCCTGCATACGGGCCTCCGGCAGGGCCGGCCTGCCGCCCCCAGCCACCCCCCGCAAGCCCCCCCACCGCCGCCCCGGCTCAGAGAGCACAGGCACCCCGCCGCCGCCCCTTCCCACCCCGTGCAGGCACCCCTGCATACGGGCCTCCGGCAGGGCCGGCCTGCCGCCCCCAGCCACCCCCCGCAAGCCCCCCCCACCGCCGCCCCGGCTCAGAGAGCACAGGCAGCCCGCCGCAGGCCCACCCACCCCGTGCAGGCACCCCTGCATACGGGCCTCCGGCAGGGCGGGCCTGCCGACCCCAGCCACCCCCCGCAAGCCCCCCCACCGCCGCCCCGACTGAAACAGCACAGGCAGCCCGCCGCCGGCCCTTCCCACCCCGTGCAGGCACCCCTGCATACGGGCCTCCGGCAGGGCCGGCCTGCCGCCCCCAGCCACCCGCCACAGGCCCCCCCACCGCCGCCCCGGCTGAGAGAGCACAGGCAGCCCGCCGCCGCCCCTTCCCACCCCGTGCAGGCACCCCTGCATACGGGCCTCCGGCAGGGCCGGCCTGCCGACCCCAGCCACCCCCCGCAAGCCCCCCCACCGCCGCCCCGGCTGAGAGAGCACAGGCAGCCCGCCGCCGGCCCACCCACCCTGTGCAGGCACCCCTGCATACGGGCCTCCGGCAGGACCGGCCTGCCGCCCCAAGCCACCCCCCGCAAGCCCCCCCACCGCCGCCCCGGCTGAGAGAGCACAGGCAGCCCGCCGCCGCCCCTTCCCACCCCGTGCAGGCACCCCTGCATACGGGCCTCCAGCACGGGCGACCCGCTCTGTCCGCAGGGAGGACAGGTCTACCCCTTCTGCCGGCAGGGAGGCCAGGTCTACCCGTTCTGCCGGCAGGGAGGCCAGGTCTACCCGTTTTACCTGCAGGGAGACCAGGTCTACCCGTTCTGCCGGCAGGGAGGCCAGGTCTACCCGTTTTACCGGCAGGGATGCCAGGTCTACCCGTTCTGGCGGCAGGGAGGCCAGGTCTACCTGTTTTACCGGCAGGGATGCCAGGTCTACCCGTTCTAGCGGCAGGGAGACCAGGTCTACCCGTATTGCCGGCAGGGATGCCAGGTCTACCCGTTTTTCCGGCAGGGATGCCAGGTCTACCCATTTACCGGCAGGGATGCCAGGTCTACCCGTTTTGCCGGCAGGGATGCCAGGTCTACCCGTTCTGGCGGCAGGGAGAACAGGTCTACCCGTTTTACCTGCAGGGAGAACAGGTCTACCCGTTTTGCCGGCAGGGATGCCAGGTCTACCCGTTTTACCTGCAGGGATGCCAGGTCTACCCGTTTTACCGGCAGGGAGGCCAGGTCTACCCATGTTGCCGGCAGGGAGGCCAGGTCTACCCGTTCTAGCGGCAGGGAGACCAGGTCTACCCATTTACCGGCAGGGAGACCAGGTCTACCCGTTTTGCCGGCAGGGATGCCAGGTCTACCCGTTTTGCCGGCAGGGAGAACAGGTCTACCCGTTTTACCTGCAGGGAGGCCATGTCTACCCGTTTTACCGGCAGGGAGACCAGGTCTACCCGTTTTGCCGGCAGGGATGCCAGGTCTACCCGTTCTGGCGGCAGGGAGACCAGGTCTACCCGTTCTGCCGGCAGGGATACCAGGTCTACCCGTTTTACCTGCACGGAGACCAGGTCTACCCATTTTACCGGCAGGGAGGCCAGGTCTACCCGTTCTGGCGGCAGGGAGAACAGGTCTACCCTTTTTGCCGGCAGGGAGACCAGGTCTACCCGTTTTACCGGCAGGGATGCCAGGTCTACCCGTTTTGCCGGCAGGGATAACAGGTCTACCCGTTTTACCTGCAGGGAGACCAGGTCTACCCGTTTTACCGGCAGGGAGACCAGGTCTACCCGTTTTGCCGGCAGGGATGCCAGGTCTACCCGTTCTGGCGGCAGGGAGGCCAGGTCTACCCGTTCTGCCGGCAGGGAGGCCAGGTCTACCCGTTTTGCCGGCAGGGAGAACAGGTCTACCCGTTTTACCGGCAGGGAGACCAGGTCTACCCGTTTTGCCGGCAGGGATGCCAGGTCTACCCGTTCTGGCGGCAGGGAGGCCAGGTCTACCCGTTCTGCCGGCAGGGAGGCCAGGTCTACCCGTTTTACCTGCAGGGAGGCCAGGTCTACCCGTTTTGGCGGCAGGGAGACCAGGTCTACCCGTTTTGCCGGCAGGGATGCCAGGTCTACCCGCTTCCGGCAGGGATGCCAGGTCTACCCGGTTCCAGGCAGGGAGGCCTCGTCTACCCGTTCTGCCGGCAGGGAGGCCAGGTCTACCCGTTTTACCGGCAGGGATGCCAGGTCTACCCGCTTCCGGCAGGGATGCCAGGTCTACCCGGTTCCAGGCAGGGAGGCCTCGTCTACCCGTTCTGCCGGCAGGGAGGCCAGGTCTACCCGTTTTACCGGCAGGGATGCCAGGTCTACCCGCTTCCGGCAGGGATGCCAGGTCTACCCGGTTCCAGGCAGGGAGGCCTCGTCTACCCGTTCTGCCGGCAGGGAGGCCAGGTCTACCCGTTTTACCGTCCGCCGGGTCCGGTGTGCCCGATGTGGCCGCCGGAGCTGCCGGCGGAAAGGGATGCCTCGTCTACCTCGCTCCGGCGGGACTTTGGCTCCACCGCGGTTCTGGCAGGTAGACGTCTTGCCCGGTTCTTCTTCGGAGCTGCCGAAGGGGTCGCTGCTTTGCGCTGCCTCCAGTTACGTCATGGTAAGAGTCGGCGGCGCTCGCGCGCCTCCCCGCTGGGGGAAGACGGTTCTCTTCGAGCCCGCCGGGGCCGGGGACCTCGCTGTCCGTATACTAGGGCAGAGGGCTGGCGCTCGCGGACCAGCGCCATCGAACCGCTGCAGCTACTCGCGGTTCAGCCGGCAGACTCGGGCGTTGCACGGCGGCTGTGGCCGTGGCCGTTCTGCCTCCTACCTATCGCGCACGGCGCTTCCGACTGCCAGAAGCCGCGCGAAGCCGCTGCTTGCCCGCAGGCTCCGGTGGCCGTTGCCGACTGGAGCGAGGGCTCCAAGAGGGGTTTCTCCAGGGCCGGGCCGAGACGGGCGGCGGTCGCCGGCACTCGAACGCTTGTCACCCGCGGCTCAGCCGGCAGACTCGGGCGTTGCCCGGCGGCCCTGGCCGTGGCCGTTCTGCCTCCTACCTATCGCGCACGGCGCTTCCGACTGCCAGAAGCCGCGCGAAGCCGCTGCTTGCCCGCAGGCTCCGGTGGCCGTTGCCGACTGGAGCGAGGGCTCCAAGAGGGGTTTCTCCAGGGCCGGGCCGAGACCGGCGGCGGTCGCCGGCACTCGAACGCTTGTCAGCCGCGGCTCAGCGGGCAGACTCGGGCGTTGCCCGGCGGCCCTGGCCGTGGCCGTTCTGCCTCCTACCTATCGCGCACGGCGCTTCCGACTGCCAGAAGCCGCGCGAAGCCGCTGCTTGCCCGCAGGCTCCGGTGGCCGTTGCCGACTGGAGCGAGGGCTCCAAGAGGGGTTTCTCCAGGGCCGGGCCGAGACCGGCGGCGGTCGCCGGCACTCGAACGCTTGTCACCCGCGGCTCAGCCGGCAGACTCGGGCGTTGCCCGGCGGCCCTGGCCGTGGCCGTTCTGCCTCCTACCTATCGCGCACGGCGCTTCCGACTGCCAGAAGCCGCGCGAAGCCGCTGCTTGCCCGCAGGCTCCGGTGGCCGTTGCCGACTGGAGCGAGGGCTCCAAGAGGGGTTTCTCCAGGGCCGGGCCGAGACCGGCGGCGGTCGCCGGCACTCGAACGCTTGTCACCCGCGGCTCAGCCGGCAGACTCGGGCGTTGCCCGGCGGCCCTGGCCGTGGCCGTTCTGCCTCCTACCTATCGCGCACGGCGCTTCCGACTGCCAGAAGCCGCGCGAAGCCGCTGCTTGCCCGCAGGCTCCGGTGGCCGTTGCCGACTGGAGCGAGGGCTCCAAGAGGGGTTTCTCCAGGGCCGGGCCGAGACCGGCGGCGGTCGCCGGCACTCGAACGCTTGTCACCCGCGGCTCAGCCGGCAGACTCGGGCGTTGCCCGGCGACCCTGGCCGTGGCCGTTCTGCCTCCTACCTATCGCGCACGGCGCTTCCGACTGCCAGAAGCCGCGCGAAGCCGCTGCTTGCCCGCAGGCTCCGGTGGCCGTTGCCGACTGGAGCGAGGGCTCCAAGAGGGGTTTCTCCAGGGCCGGGCCGAGACGGGCGGCGGTCTCCGGCACTCGAACGCTTGTAGGGCCGGGGTTTGGGAGTGGAGCCTGCCGTGGCTCCCCCCCCCTCCCCACGCCCGTTAACAGCAGCCATCCGCGGGCACGTTGCAGAGAAGCCTCTACGGCAGTCCGGCTCTGCCGGTGGCCAAGCCGCGTTGGGCTTCTGCTGTCGACGCTGCCCGCTCGCTCGCTCGCACGCAGGGCCCCGCGCCTGTGCTGCCCAGCCCTGCCCGAGGTTCGGGGTTCGGGGGCCGGCGCGTGCGGCCGTCGCTGTCCCAGGAACCGTGGCCGTGGGGCCTCCGCTTCTCCTCCGTTCCCCTTCCCTTTCCTGATCGATGAGGCTTTTCGGGTGGCGTCGGAGAGGGCCCCCGGCGGGCCGGGTCTTCCGTACTCCCCGTCATAGGGAGCCACGGCGGGGCTCCGGTGTTCGGGCCGGGCGGTCTCCTTTCCAATGTCGCTTCCCGTCTCGTGCGAGGTGTTGTCCCCTTCCCTCCGAGCGGCGCGGACCGTGACGAGCAAAGAGACGGCGGTGGTGGAAGCGGCGGGGCGCGTGCCTCCCCGTGTCACCCCGCACCCCCCCCCATCCCGCTACCTGCTCGGTTGGGGTTCCTCGGGCTTCTTTACCGAACCGGGCTGTGTGACGGCCGCGCGGCCCCGCGAGCCCTCAGGTGTCCTAAAGCACGCCAGGCGCCGGTGTGGGCCTCGGGCCGGGTTACCCGTGGGTGCCGGCCGCAAGCAGCGCCGGGCGGTGGGGCGGACGAACCGAGACGATCGGGGCCAGGCAAAAAGCGAAAGACACGGACCGAAACCACGAGCCTTGTGTGGGCCGCATCCGCGTGGGTGCGCCCCGAGAGCGG
>NW_027449058.1:55000-65000 GCF_030867145.1 Opisthocomus hoazin
CGGTCCCGGGTAGACCTGTCCTCCCCGCCGACCCGGTCCCGGGTAGACCTGTCCTCCCCGCCGAACCGGTCCCGGGTAGACCGGTCCTCCCCGCCGAACCGGTCCCGGGTAGACCTGTCCTCCCCGCCGAACCGGTCCCGGGTAGACGTGGTGGCCGGCCGGGACTCGGGATCGGGGGGCGGGCGCGGTCGGGTAGACCTGTCCTCCCCGCCGACCCGGTCCCGGGTAGACCTGTCCTCCCCGCTGAACCGGTCCCGGGTAGACGTGGTGGCCGGCCGGGACTCGGGATCGGGGGCGGGCGCGGTCGGGTAGACCTGTCCTCCCCGCCGACCCGGTCCCGGGTAGACCTGTCCTCCCCGCCAAACCGGTCCCGGGTAGACGTGGTGGCCGGCCGGGACGCGGGGCGATGGGGGGGGCGCTGTCGGGTAGACCTGTCCTCCCCGCCGAACCGGTCCCTGGTAGACCTGTCCTCCCCGCCGAACCGGTCCCGGGTAGACGTGGTGGCCGGCCGGGACGCGGGGCGATGGGGGGGGCGCTGTCGGGTAGACCTGTCCTCCCCGCCGAACCGGTCCCGGGTAGACCTGTCCTCCCCGCCGACCCGGTCCCGGGTAGACGTGGTGGCCGGCCGGGACGCGGGGTGGGGGGGGCGCTGTCGTCCAGACCCGTCGGCCAGACCCGTCCCCGTCCCCGTCCCCGTCCCCGTCCCCGTCCCCGTCCCCGTCCCCGTCCCGTTCCCGCCCCCCCCGCCACCCCCTTCCGCGGCACCAACCCCCCCCGCAAGCAACGGGAAGGGGCGCAGCTTTCTATCAGCTCGGCTGAAACGCCCGAAGGCGGGGCGGCGTCTGTGTTTCAAAAGCGGAAAAAAAATAAAAAAGCAACAAAAACCAAAAAATTCCCGCCGCCCCGCCCCCCCCCCCCCCCACCTCCCCCCGTGCAGGCACCCCTGCAAACGGGCCTCCGGCACGGCAGCCCGGCCGCCGCACCCCCACCCGCAAGCCCCCCCCCACCGCCGCCCCGGCCGAGAGCGCACAAGCAGCCCCTGCCGCCGCCCCCCCCCACCCCCCCCCCCGGTGCGGGCACCCCTGCATACGGGCCTCCGGCACGGCCGCTCCGCTGCCCCCCCCCACCCCGCCACCCCCCCACCGCCGCCCCGGCCGAGAGCGCACAAGCAGCCCCTGCCGCCGCCCCCCCCCCCCCCCCCCCCCCCGACTCAAACCTCAATCTTCTCGGAAAAGAGGCCCCGTCCCCAGCCTACCTCAGCGCAAGGCTCCCCGCCTGCTCCTCGACCCCGTCTCTCAGTCTCTGTCTCCCCCTTCTGCCGCGGGGAAGCGCCCGCCCCTTGCCGGCGGGTGGGCGGGGCGGGCCGGCTCGGGTTCCGGTTGCTAAGCAGCAGGGTGGCACTCGTTGACCCCGGGCGCCGCTCCGTCTGCCGATGGGCGGGCCGGTGCTGGCTCTCAAGAAATTTTTGTAACTGTTTCCCTGCTCTGCTTTGGTTTTGTTTTTTTTTCTCGCCCACCGTCAGAACCGATGCAGAGTAAGAAAGCCTTCAGCGAGACAGTCCGGCCAAGCTTAGCGCCTTCCACTAGATACGGCGAAGTCTCGGAAACGGGGGGTGGCGAGGGGAATTTCAGGCGCGCGCCGCCTCCCCCCTCCTGCACCACCCCCCCCCGCAAGCGACGGGAAGGGGCGCCGCTTTCCATCAGCTCGGCTGAAACGCCCGAGGACGGGGCGGCGTCTCTGTTTCAAAAGCGGAAAAAGAAATAAAAAAGCAACAAAAACCAAAAAATTCCCGCCGCCCCCCCCAACCCACCCCCGTGCAGGCACCCCTGCATACGGGCCTCCGGCAGGACCGGCCTGCCGCCCCCAGCCACCCCCCCGCAAGCCCCCCCACCGCCGCCCCGGCTGAGAGAGCACAGGCACCCCGCCGCCGCCCCTTCCCACCCCGTGCAGGCACCCCTGCATACGGGCCTCCGGCAGGGCCGGCCTGCCGCCCCCAGCCACCCCCCGCAAGCCCCCCCCACCGCCGCCCCGGCTCAGAGAGCACAGGCAGCCCGCCGCCGGCCCACCCACCCCGTGCAGGCACCCCTGCATACGGGCCTCCGGCAGGGCCGGCCTGCCGACCCCAGCCACCCCCCGCAAGCCCCCCCACCGCCGCCCCGACTGAGACAGCACAGGCAGCCCGCCGCCGCCCCTTCCCACCCCGTGCAGGCACCCCTGCATACGGGCCTCCGGCAGGGCCGGCCTGCCGCCCCCAGCCACCCCCCGCAAGCCCCCCCACCGCCGCCCCGGCTCAGAGAGCACAGGCAGCCCGCCGCCGGCCCACCCACCCCGTGCAGGCACCCCTGCATACGGGCCTCCGGCAGGACCGGCCTGCCGCCCCCAGCCACCCCCCGCAAGCCCCCCCACCGCCGCCCCGGCTCAGAGAGCACAGGCAGCCCGCCGCCGGCCCTTCCCACCCCGTGCAGGCACCCCTGCATACGGGCCTCCGGCAGGGCCGGCCTGCCGCCCCCAGCCACCCCCCGCAAGCCCCCCCCACCGCCGCCCCGGCTCAGAGAGCACAGGCAGCCCGCCGCCGGCCCACCCACCCCGTGCAGGCACCCCTGCATACGGGCCTCCGGCAGGGCCGGCCTGCCGACCCCAGCCACCCCCCGCAAGCCCCCCCACCGCCGCCCCGACTGAGAGAGCACAGGCAGCCCGCCGCCGGCCCTTCCCACCCCGTGCAGGCACCCCTGCATACGGGCCTCCGGCAGGGCCGGCCTGCCGACCCCAGCCACCCCCCGCAACCCCCCCCACCGCCGCCCCGGCTGAGAGAGCACAGGCAGCCCGCCGCCGGCCCTTCCCACCCCGTGCAGGCACCCCTGCATACGGGCCTCCGGCACGGCCGGCCTGCCGCCCCCAGCCACCCCCCGCAAGCCCCCCCCACCGCCGCCCCGACTCAGAGAGCACAGGCAGCCCGCCGCAGGCCCACCCACCCCGTGCAGGCACCCCTGCATACGGGCCTCCGGCAGGGCCGGCCTGCCGACCCCAGCCACCCCCCGCAAGCCCCCCCACCGCCGCCCCGACTGAGACAGCACAGGCAGCCCGCCGCCGGCCCTTCCCACCCCGTGCAGGCACCCCTGCATACGGGCCTCTGGCAGGACCGGCCTGCCGACCCCAGCCACCCCCCGCAAGCCCCCCCACCGCCGCCCCGGCTGAGAGAGCACAGGCAGCCCGCCGCCGGCCCTTCCCACCCCGTGCAGGCACCCCTGCATACGGGCCTCCGGCAGAGCCGGCCTGCCGCCCCCAGCCACCCCCCGCAAGCCCCCCCACCGCCGCCCCGGCTCAGAGAGCACAGGAACCCCGCCGCCGCCCCTTCCCACCCCGTGCAGGCACCCCTGCATACGGGCCTCCGGCAGGGCCGGCCTGCCGCCCCCAGCCACCCCCCGCAAGCCCCCCCACCGCCGCCCCGGCTCAGAGAGCACAGGAACCCCGCCGCCGGCCCTTCCCACCCCGTGCAGGCACCCCTGCATACGGGCCTCCGGCAGGGCCGGCCTGCCGCCCCCAGCCACCCCCCGCAAGCCCCCCCACCGCCGCCCCGGCTCAGAGAGCACAGGCAGCCCGCCGCCGGCCCACCCACCCTGTGCAGGCACCCCTGCATACGGGCCTCCGGCAGGACCGGCCTGCCGCCCCCAGCCACCCCCCGCAAGCCCCCCCACCGCCGCCCCGGCTGAGAGAGCACAGGCAACCCGCCGCCGCCCCTTCCCACCCCGTGCAGGCACCCCTGCATACGGGCCTCCGGCAGGGCCGGCCTGCCGCCCCCAGCCACCCCCCGCAAGCCCCCCCACCGCCGCCCCGGCTGAGAGAGCACAGGCAGCCCGCCGCCGGCCCACCCACCCCGTGCAGGCACCCCTGCATACGGGCCTCCGGCAGGACCGGCCTGCCGCCCCAAGCCACCCCCCGCAAGCCCCCCCACCGCCGCCCCGGCTGAGAGAGCACAGGCACCCCGCCGCCGCCCCTTCCCACCCCGTGCAGGCACCCCTGCATACGGGCCTCCGGCAGGGCCGGCCTGCCGCCCCCAGCCACCCCCCGCAAGCCCCCCCCACCGCCGCCCCGGCTCAGAGAGCACAGGCAGCCCGCCGCAGGCCCACCCACCCCGTGCAGGCACCCCTGCATACGGGCCTCCGGCAGGGCCGGCCTGCCGACCCCAGCCACCCCCCGCAAGCCCCCCCACCGCCGCCCCGGCTGAGAGAGCACAGGCAGCCCGCCGCCGGCCCTTCCCACCCCGTGCAGGCACCCCTGCATACGGGCCTCCGGCAGGGCCGGCCTGCCGACCCCAGCCACCCCCCGCAACCCCCCCCACCGCCGCCCCGGCTGAGAGAGCACAGGCAGCCCGCCGCCGGCCCTTCCCACCCCGTGCAGGCACCCCTGCATACGGGCCTCCGGCAGGGCCGGCCTGCCGCCCCCAGCCACCCGCCACAGGCCCCCCCACCGCCGCCCCGGCTGAGAGAGCACAGGCAGCCCGCCGCCGGCCCTTCCCACCCCGTGCAGGCACCCCTGCATACGGGCCTCCGGCAGGGCCGGCCTGCCGCCCCCAGCCACCCCCCGCAAGCCCCCCCCACCGCCGCCCCGGCTCAGAGAGCACAGGCAGCCCGCCGCCGGCCCACCCACCCCGTGCAGGCACCCCTGCATACGGGCCTCCGGCAGGGCCGGCCTGCCGACCCCAGCCACCCCCCGCAAGCCCCCCCACCGCCGCCCCGACTGAGACAGCACAGGCAGCCCGCCGCCGGCCCTTCCCACCCCGTGCAGGCACCCCTGCATACGGGCCTCCGGCAGGGCCGGCCTGCCGCCCCCAGCCACCCCCCGCAAGCCCCCCCCACCGCCGCCCCGGCTCAGAGAGCACAGGCAGCCCGCCGCAGGCCCACCCACCCCGTGCAGGCACCCCTGCATACGGGCCTCCGGCAGGGCCGGCCTGCCGACCCCAGCCACCCCCCGCAACCCCCCCCACCGCCGCCCCGACTGAGACAGCACAGGCAGCCCGCCGCCGGCCCTTCCCACCCCGTGCAGGCACCCCTGCATACGGGCCTCCGGCAGGGCCGGCCTGCCGACCCCAGCCACCCCCCGCAAGCCCCCCCCACCGCCGCCCCGGCTCAGAGAGCACAGGCAGCCCGCCGCAGGCCCACCCACCCCGTGCAGGCACCCCTGCATACGGGCCTCCGGCAGGGCCGGCCTGCCGACCCCAGCCACCCCCCGCAACCCCCCCCACCGCCGCCCCGACTGAGACAGCACAGGCAGCCCGCCGCCGGCCCTTCCCACCCCGTGCAGGCACCCCTGCATACGGGCCTCCGGCAGGGCCGGCCTGCCGCCCCCAGCCACCCCCCGCAAGCCCCCCCACCGCCGCCCCGGCTGAGAGAGCACAGGCAACCCGCCGCCGCCCCTTCCCACCCCGTGCAGGCACCCCTGCATACGGGCCTCCGGCAGGGCCGGCCTGCCGCCCCCAGCCACCCCCCGCAAGCCCCCCCCACCGCCGCCCCGGCTCAGAGAGCACAGGCAGCCCGCCGCAGGCCCACCCACCCCGTGCAGGCACCCCTGCATACGGGCCTCCGGCAGGGCCGGCCTGCCGACCCCAGCCACCCCCCGCAACCCCCCCCACCGCCGCCCCGGCTGAGAGAGCACAGGCAGCCCGCCGCCGGCCCTTCCCACCCCGTGCAGGCACCCCTGCATACGGGCCTCCGGCAGGGCCGGCCTGCCGACCCCAGCCACCCCCCGCAACCCCCCCCACCGCCGCCCCGGCTGAGAGAGCACAGGCAGCCCGCCGCCGGCCCTTCCCACCCCGTGCAGGCACCCCTGCATACGGGCCTCCGGCAGGGCCGGCCTGCCGCCCCCAGCCACCCGCCACAGGCCCCCCCACCGCCGCCCCGGCTGAGAGAGCACAGGCAGCCCGCCGCCGGCCCTTCCCACCCCGTGCAGGCACCCCTGCATACGGGCCTCCGGCAGGGCCGGCCTGCCGCCCCCAGCCACCCCCCGCAAGCCCCCCCACCGCCGCCCCGGCTCAGAGAGCACAGGCACCCCGCCGCCGCCCCTTCCCACCCCGTGCAGGCACCCCTGCATACGGGCCTCCGGCAGGGCCGGCCTGCCGCCCCCAGCCACCCCCCGCAAGCCCCCCCCACCGCCGCCCCGGCTCAGAGAGCACAGGCAGCCCGCCGCAGGCCCACCCACCCCGTGCAGGCACCCCTGCATACGGGCCTCCGGCAGGGCGGGCCTGCCGACCCCAGCCACCCCCCGCAAGCCCCCCCACCGCCGCCCCGACTGAAACAGCACAGGCAGCCCGCCGCCGGCCCTTCCCACCCCGTGCAGGCACCCCTGCATACGGGCCTCCGGCAGGGCCGGCCTGCCGCCCCCAGCCACCCGCCACAGGCCCCCCCACCGCCGCCCCGGCTGAGAGAGCACAGGCAGCCCGCCGCCGCCCCTTCCCACCCCGTGCAGGCACCCCTGCATACGGGCCTCCGGCAGGGCCGGCCTGCCGACCCCAGCCACCCCCCGCAAGCCCCCCCACCGCCGCCCCGGCTGAGAGAGCACAGGCAGCCCGCCGCCGGCCCACCCACCCTGTGCAGGCACCCCTGCATACGGGCCTCCGGCAGGACCGGCCTGCCGCCCCAAGCCACCCCCCGCAAGCCCCCCCACCGCCGCCCCGGCTGAGAGAGCACAGGCAGCCCGCCGCCGCCCCTTCCCACCCCGTGCAGGCACCCCTGCATACGGGCCTCCAGCACGGGCGACCCGCTCTGTCCGCAGGGAGGACAGGTCTACCCCTTCTGCCGGCAGGGAGGCCAGGTCTACCCGTTCTGCCGGCAGGGAGGCCAGGTCTACCCGTTTTACCTGCAGGGAGACCAGGTCTACCCGTTCTGCCGGCAGGGAGGCCAGGTCTACCCGTTTTACCGGCAGGGATGCCAGGTCTACCCGTTCTGGCGGCAGGGAGGCCAGGTCTACCTGTTTTACCGGCAGGGATGCCAGGTCTACCCGTTCTAGCGGCAGGGAGACCAGGTCTACCCGTATTGCCGGCAGGGATGCCAGGTCTACCCGTTTTTCCGGCAGGGATGCCAGGTCTACCCATTTACCGGCAGGGATGCCAGGTCTACCCGTTTTGCCGGCAGGGATGCCAGGTCTACCCGTTCTGGCGGCAGGGAGAACAGGTCTACCCGTTTTACCTGCAGGGAGAACAGGTCTACCCGTTTTGCCGGCAGGGATGCCAGGTCTACCCGTTTTACCTGCAGGGATGCCAGGTCTACCCGTTTTACCGGCAGGGAGGCCAGGTCTACCCATGTTGCCGGCAGGGAGGCCAGGTCTACCCGTTCTAGCGGCAGGGAGACCAGGTCTACCCATTTACCGGCAGGGAGACCAGGTCTACCCGTTTTGCCGGCAGGGATGCCAGGTCTACCCGTTTTGCCGGCAGGGAGAACAGGTCTACCCGTTTTACCTGCAGGGAGGCCATGTCTACCCGTTTTACCGGCAGGGAGACCAGGTCTACCCGTTTTGCCGGCAGGGATGCCAGGTCTACCCGTTCTGGCGGCAGGGAGACCAGGTCTACCCGTTCTGCCGGCAGGGATACCAGGTCTACCCGTTTTACCTGCACGGAGACCAGGTCTACCCATTTTACCGGCAGGGAGGCCAGGTCTACCCGTTCTGGCGGCAGGGAGAACAGGTCTACCCTTTTTGCCGGCAGGGAGACCAGGTCTACCCGTTTTACCGGCAGGGATGCCAGGTCTACCCGTTTTGCCGGCAGGGATAACAGGTCTACCCGTTTTACCTGCAGGGAGACCAGGTCTACCCGTTTTACCGGCAGGGAGACCAGGTCTACCCGTTTTGCCGGCAGGGATGCCAGGTCTACCCGTTCTGGCGGCAGGGAGGCCAGGTCTACCCGTTCTGCCGGCAGGGAGGCCAGGTCTACCCGTTTTGCCGGCAGGGAGAACAGGTCTACCCGTTTTACCGGCAGGGAGACCAGGTCTACCCGTTTTGCCGGCAGGGATGCCAGGTCTACCCGTTCTGGCGGCAGGGAGGCCAGGTCTACCCGTTCTGCCGGCAGGGAGGCCAGGTCTACCCGTTTTACCTGCAGGGAGGCCAGGTCTACCCGTTTTGGCGGCAGGGAGACCAGGTCTACCCGTTTTGCCGGCAGGGATGCCAGGTCTACCCGCTTCCGGCAGGGATGCCAGGTCTACCCGGTTCCAGGCAGGGAGGCCTCGTCTACCCGTTCTGCCGGCAGGGAGGCCAGGTCTACCCGTTTTACCGGCAGGGATGCCAGGTCTACCCGCTTCCGGCAGGGATGCCAGGTCTACCCGGTTCCAGGCAGGGAGGCCTCGTCTACCCGTTCTGCCGGCAGGGAGGCCAGGTCTACCCGTTTTACCGGCAGGGATGCCAGGTCTACCCGCTTCCGGCAGGGATGCCAGGTCTACCCGGTTCCAGGCAGGGAGGCCTCGTCTACCCGTTCTGCCGGCAGGGAGGCCAGGTCTACCCGTTTTACCGTCCGCCGGGTCCGGTGTGCCCGATGTGGCCGCCGGAGCTGCCGGCGGAAAGGGATGCCTCGTCTACCTCGCTCCGGCGGGACTTTGGCTCCACCGCGGTTCTGGCAGGTAGACGTCTTGCCCGGTTCTTCTTCGGAGCTGCCGAAGGGGTCGCTGCTTTGCGCTGCCTCCAGTTACGTCATGGTAAGAGTCGGCGGCGCTCGCGCGCCTCCCCGCTGGGGGAAGACGGTTCTCTTCGAGCCCGCCGGGGCCGGGGACCTCGCTGTCCGTATACTAGGGCAGAGGGCTGGCGCTCGCGGACCAGCGCCATCGAACCGCTGCAGCTACTCGCGGTTCAGCCGGCAGACTCGGGCGTTGCACGGCGGCTGTGGCCGTGGCCGTTCTGCCTCCTACCTATCGCGCACGGCGCTTCCGACTGCCAGAAGCCGCGCGAAGCCGCTGCTTGCCCGCAGGCTCCGGTGGCCGTTGCCGACTGGAGCGAGGGCTCCAAGAGGGGTTTCTCCAGGGCCGGGCCGAGACGGGCGGCGGTCGCCGGCACTCGAACGCTTGTCACCCGCGGCTCAGCCGGCAGACTCGGGCGTTGCCCGGCGGCCCTGGCCGTGGCCGTTCTGCCTCCTACCTATCGCGCACGGCGCTTCCGACTGCCAGAAGCCGCGCGAAGCCGCTGCTTGCCCGCAGGCTCCGGTGGCCGTTGCCGACTGGAGCGAGGGCTCCAAGAGGGGTTTCTCCAGGGCCGGGCCGAGACCGGCGGCGGTCGCCGGCACTCGAACGCTTGTCAGCCGCGGCTCAGCGGGCAGACTCGGGCGTTGCCCGGCGGCCCTGGCCGTGGCCGTTCTGCCTCCTACCTATCGCGCACGGCGCTTCCGACTGCCAGAAGCCGCGCGAAGCCGCTGCTTGCCCGCAGGCTCCGGTGGCCGTTGCCGACTGGAGCGAGGGCTCCAAGAGGGGTTTCTCCAGGGCCGGGCCGAGACCGGCGGCGGTCGCCGGCACTCGAACGCTTGTCACCCGCGGCTCAGCCGGCAGACTCGGGCGTTGCCCGGCGGCCCTGGCCGTGGCCGTTCTGCCTCCTACCTATCGCGCACGGCGCTTCCGACTGCCAGAAGCCGCGCGAAGCCGCTGCTTGCCCGCAGGCTCCGGTGGCCGTTGCCGACTGGAGCGAGGGCTCCAAGAGGGGTTTCTCCAGGGCCGGGCCGAGACCGGCGGCGGTCGCCGGCACTCGAACGCTTGTCACCCGCGGCTCAGCCGGCAGACTCGGGCGTTGCCCGGCGGCCCTGGCCGTGGCCGTTCTGCCTCCTACCTATCGCGCACGGCGCTTCCGACTGCCAGAAGCCGCGCGAAGCCGCTGCTTGCCCGCAGGCTCCGGTGGCCGTTGCCGACTGGAGCGAGGGCTCCAAGAGGGGTTTCTCCAGGGCCGGGCCGAGACCGGCGGCGGTCGCCGGCACTCGAACGCTTGTCACCCGCGGCTCAGCCGGCAGACTCGGGCGTTGCCCGGCGACCCTGGCCGTGGC
>NW_027449059.1:0-31044 GCF_030867145.1 Opisthocomus hoazin
CACGGCAAGCTGTAGGCAATCCAGCAGGTTCCTAGAATGCATTGAAGACAACTTCTTAAGCCAGGTAATAAGCACCCCTACCCGACGGGATGTGATACTAGACCTGGTGGTCACCAATGCGAGTGAGCTCATTGAGGATGTCAAGATCGGAGGTAGCCTGGGCTGCAGTGACCACATGCTGGTGGAACTAACGCTACGGAGGGAAATGGGAATAATGAAGAGCATAGTCAGGACCCTAAATTTTAGGAGGGCAAACTTCCAGCTCTTCAAGGAGATAGTCAGAAGAACTCCCTGGGAAATGGTCCTCAGGGACAGGGGAACAGAACAGAGCTGGCAGGTCTTTAAGGATGTATTCCACAGAGCGCAAGAGCTCTCGATCCCTAAGTGTAAGAAGTCGGGCAGAGAAGGGAAAAGACCGGCATGGCTGAGGCAAGAGATGCTGGTCAGACTAAGGAAGAAGAGGTAACTGCACAAGCAGTGGAAGCAGGGACTGGCTTCCTGGGAAGAGTATAGGGAAGCTGCCCAGTTGTGTAGGGCTGGGGTCAGGAAGGCCAAGGCACAGCTGGAACTGAACTTGGCAAGGGATGTGAAAAATAACAGGAAGGGTGCTTGTGCTCTGGTGAGACCTCACCTGGAGTACTGCGTTCAGCTCTGGAGCCCTCAGCACAAGAAGGACATGGAACTGTTGGAGCAGGTCCAAAGGAGGGCTACAAAAATGATCCGAGGGCTGGAGCACCTCTGCTATGAGGACAGGCTGAGACAGTTGGGCTTGTTCAGCCTGGAGAAGAGAAGGCTGCAGGGAGACCTGGTTGCAGCATTTCAGTACTTAAAGGGAGCCTATAGGAAAGATGGGGACAATCTTTTTAGTAGAGACAGCAGTGACAGGACGAGTGGTAATGGTTTCAAACTAAAACAGGGTAGGTTTAGGCTGGATATAAGGAAGAAATTCTTTACAATGAGGGTTGTGAAACACTGGAACGGGTTGCCCAGAGAGGTAGTGGAGGCCCCATCCCTGGAAACATTCAAGACCAGGTTGGACAGGGCTCTGAGCAACCTGATCTAGTTAGCGGTGTCCCTGCTCGCTGCGGGGGGGGGGGTTGGACTAGATGACCTCTAGGAGTCCCTTCCAACCCAAAACTTTCTATGATTCTATGATTCTATGATTCTGGATTCCAGTGTTCTTTCCCTGTTCTGTTCTTCCAGGATGCTTGAAGCTGAAGTACAGTTTTATCCTCTGAAACTACATGAGAACTTTACTGCTCTCATTTAACACAGATGTTAATGATTAGTTTATACTTATTGGCATAAATTGCTATAGTGGATGCAAGGAAGGGGTACATTATACTCTTCATGGCACACTGTTTAAGGATTTTGCAACCGTTTTAGTCGTATTGAAGCTACTCTGTCTAAAGGCTGGAATCCCAGGTGGAAAGAATGGTTTCCTCTGCCAGTTCTCAGAAGCATGTTACAGGGCAATGCATGCTTTACCTCTCCAGCTAGCTAAAGAAAGGATTACTGTTATTCAGACTGCACTTGATAGAAATGATGTGATATTACTCTTGCCTGTTAGAACGGCATACAGGTAAAGGAGTATTCTGCTTGTCTGTGGGCTGTTTATTACGCTTCTTACAGTCAAATGCTGCCAGTTCAAAGTGAAGTCTAAATAATCTATTCATTTATAAAGCAGGAGGAAATTTCACCACTAACTGCTCCAGAGGGTGTAGAAATAATGGGAAGATCAGACTACAGTCACAGCAGTCATTTAGATAAATTACTTTTGTTTCAAAACAAGCTCCAGTAAGTGAGAGACAAAATAACTCAGAGCCAGACAGAAGAAATAATATGTTTTACAGACATTTCATGGCAGGACTGACTCATGCCAGGCTTGATAAGCTCAGTAGGGTTGAGCCTAACTTGCGTCTGCAATGACACCTTCTAAGAAATACATACACAACAAAAAACATTGCTATTGATTTAGTAAATGATGTTTTTCTCATTGAATCCTAGTAGATTCCCCAGCTCAGGCCTGGTAAAACTGGGAGTGGGCCATCTGCACTGTGACGAACCCACAGAGTACTTCTGGATGTTTAAAGCTCTGCAGTCCCTTTCTCACATTCCCATCTTCTTTGGCCCCATATTGTCATAGGCAATCGAAGTCTCCTCCCACTGACTCCCTCTTTTCTCCTCCAGACTTTTACTTTGAACCTTTTATGCCACCTCTCTTTGTGCACAATTGCTTTTCTTCAGAAGTCAGCTTTTGTGTTCAGCAAACCCAGGATATACACTCAGCCAGCAGGTCCAGATAATTTTATTTTCAAATGCAGATATGCTCTGCTGTTTCATAATTTTTGCCACTGGCAGAGATGTTTCCAAATACTGACAGAGCTGTTTCTCTTCCCTGTTTCAAATTCTTGCTCAGATCTGGTCATCACAAAATTTCAGCCGTGAGTAGACTGTTGGTGACTACACTGCCTGATGCTTCCCATGGTTTCCTTACCCTCTCCCAACTGTCCCTGTTCATTGTCTGCCTTTAGGTTAAATACATTAACACTTTAGGGGAGGATCTATCTTTGAGTTCTTCTGTTTCTCTTGGTCGTAGGGCAGGAAGAATCCCCATCTTTGAATTAGGTGTTGGCAGGAATTCACAAACCGAATCAAATGAATCCAAAGCCACAGGAACTAAAATGGCCTATAAGAGCAATGGGATATAAATGGCCCATATGTCCATTTAGCTTGTGAATGAAGTTCGTACAGTCTGAGAACTTCCGGACCAAGAAATGAGGAAAAAAGAGGAAGATGTGTAAAGATCTGAAAAAAAAAAAAAGAAATCACAAAATCACACCTCCTAGTTTTACCTCTCTTGCAGACAGTGGTTATGCCTAAAGGCAGACCTGAACTCCTGCACTGGAGCTCTGGGCACTAAGGGCTCTGATGTGAGAGTTGTGCAGTGGGAACTGCGTGTGAGGCAATAAGCCTTGCTGAGAGGCAGGATACATTATCCAGGGCACAGACTCTGCATGAAGTTAGGTACAAAGCTTCCAGATTGGGTTTGGTTTACATCTCACCAACTTCCATAATGGGCAGGGTAGCTCACATCTGTCTTCACCCGTTCCCACATCTACATTGGTAATACACACACAGCATCCCTTTCTGCTGTGCTGCCAATGCGTAATTTATTTTTATGAATAGTGGTATACATCGGATCCAATCTCTCTTTTCCATCAGTTCATGTTACAGAGCTTGGAAACCAACCAGACCCTGCTCTATTGTCTAAGAGGCCCCATATATAAAAGCACTGCATTAGGAGAGGGACTCACTGCAGGACCATGTTTTCTGGCTAATGGAAACCATCAAAGTGAAAATGCTCATAAGCTTATTTCTGTTGAAAAGAGCAAATTGCTCTTAATGGTTTTCAGCTTTTGATCAACTTATGAGACATTTTTCAAATTAACCCTGTGTGGTAGGGATTCAGTGTGCAGAACTCTTGCTCTCTAGCGAGTTGTCTGAACACAGCATGGACAGTCAGGAGTCACAGGTGGACAGCACTGAGACTTTCCAGATGTTTTTTAATATACTGCCCCTGACAAATGAAGAAACAACATAAATTCACTGCTTATCAGAGAACCATTAGAATGGCACCTACATATATTGGACACATACGACAATGCTTAGCCTGGCAGAGAAGACAATATAGTGCAGAATTATTTCTGGTCCTTAGATGGCTCTGATAAAGTCCTTTAACTCTTCTTAATGGTTTTCTTTAACTAGGATAATGTTCTCTCTTTTGCCTGGCAAGTAAACAGCTTCAAATAGAAAGTCATCTTAGAGCAAAATGTATTGATTAATGTCTACTTTCTGTAGAAGAAGTTTACTAAACCAATGAAGTAGAGAAAGTCTACACCACAGAGGCATTACAATGTGAAATACATATCACAGTCGAAAATATTTGGTCCCAATCTACTTTGGCCGGTAAGGAAATCCTTAATTTTCATTATCTTATGAAAGATGAGTGTAGTCTATGCCTGAAATAAAAGGAGAATTGTGTGTACTTGGAATGAACACAGCACGGAGAAACTGCTCACTCCCTGGCTTAGTAGTCTCACTAGGGTTTGCCTTTGCTGTACAGCATCTGATGCTCCTAGATGTGTTGTTCTGGAGACACTTATTGTCCTACAAAATGCCTGCTGGACAATGAATGCTGTTTCTTCCCTGGATTCACCGGTTTGCCAATTTGCTGGTGGTCAGATGGAGATTACTGTGGTCACCCATAGGTGTTATGTACTTTGTCTGAAATGGAAATCACAGACGTGTAAGGACCAAGTCAGGAAGAATCATAGAATCATAGAATCATAGTTTGGAAAAGACCTCTAAGATCATCAAGTCCAACCATCCGCCCAACACCACCATTCCTACTAAACCATATCCTGAAGTCCTCCATGTTAGCATTCAAGAAAGTTTTCACGCCTGTTGATACCCCCACTGTCCAAGTCCTGGTGGTATGTCCTAAATGCCTTTGCAAGAATTACTGCAATGCAAATGGGAGGCAACATGGTGTCATAGCTATAATAGATTACACATGGTGAACTCCTTCACTTGTATAGTCTTTTTTTGATCCTTGTGTAGGGAAATGTGAGGAGCCGAGAGTGAACAAACTACCTAGATCTAGGGGGCATAACTAGTTGCATTTGCACTTCCTCTGTAACTGTGCCTTAATTCATTTAAATAAGGCTTCCGAGGGATCTCACTTAGGTATGTATGATTGGCCTAGGTTATATCCAATTCTGTTTTTAATACTACATCATCATCTTATTACAATGTTTCCTAGCTGTGTAATACTTTGGTTTGGAAATATCTAGAATAATGGCCCCAGATATTACTATTTTCTCTGGACTACTTTGTATTCATTACTAATTAATAAAGATCTCATTCCTTCCATGCATGTATCTTGAAAAGAGGATTAATCTGCATTATTACATACACACAGAATCACAGAGTCACAGAATGGTAGGGGCTGGAAGGGACCTCTGTGGTCAAACTTGCTGAGGGTACATTCTAACTCTTCATCCAGGTCGTTGATGAAGAAGTTAAACAAGACTGGTCCCAGCACTGACCCCTGGGGAACACCACTAGTTACCGGCCTCCAACTAGGCTCAGCACCGCTGATGACAACCCTCTGAGTTCTGCCATTCAGCCAGTTCTCAATCCACCTCACCAACCACTCATCCAGCCCACACTTCCTGAGCTTGTTTATGAGGATGCTATGGGAGACTGTGTCAAAAGCCTTGCTGAAGTCGAGATAGACAACATCCACGGCTCTCCCCTCATCTTCCCAGCCAGTCATGCCATTGCAGAAAGTTATCAGATTGATCAGGCATGATTTCCTGACCAATCTGACATAACCCATGACAAAGTAGCCACAAGCATTTTAAGGAATATCAGAGCATTTAGTAGGAATGATCATGTTGCACAATTTTAGGGAGAGAACATAAAGGACTCAGACGGTCTCTCTTGAACTGCAAAAATTCAAAACAGTCAATGAAGAGGAAAATTAATTGCTCCTTATTAAGCAGAGCCATATGAACTTCACATTTTCCAAGAAACAGAGCTTATAATTGAGGAAGCTAAAATGCTCAAATAATGTTGTATGGAACAGGAATTTATTCCATGTTATTCCAGGAAATTAAGAATTGTTTTTGTTTCTGTAAGGGAAAAAGTAGTCTTAGCCATCAGACTTAAAACAAGAACATGGTAGCCTGGTAGTCATTAACATCAGTGTTTATGGGTTAGACTTAATCACCCAGTTATCAATCATTACATTTTTTTCCATATGGTGTCTAAGCTAATGTAATGCTTGAGTGTCAATGATAACATGATAGCAAGAGATTTTGATTAGACAAAGACTTGATTATCCAGCTCTGACGGGATATGACCAGTAATCTAACTGATGAATGAAGCTTATGAAACTTTCAAATGGTAATGAAATTTTATACTTACTTACTGTTGCATAAATGCTATGAGATCCAACCAGCTCTGCTGCAGAGTAGTAATGGTTCCTATGTCACTGGGTCTCACTTATTATGTAGTGCCAGTGCATTAAAAATTTGTTTCAGGTACTGCCACATTTACCTGTTAGCATGCATTGATTGTTACTGAAGCAGCACTGGAGGACAGGAAGAACTCTGAAGGACAGTTTCTTGAAGAGAAAATGTGAACTGTGGTGCTGCCACAAGAACCTAACAATGAAGTGAAGAGCATCGTGTTACTCACAATAAAGCTTCAAATGAAACAGAAAATACAACGAAAGTTGAAAGAAAAAGGCAAATTGTGTCTTTAGGAATGGGAGGGACAATGGTGCAGTTCTCAGTGAACCACATCTTATCCAGAAAATTTGCTCTCTTTGTGTTTCCAATGGGGCCAGAACCTCAATCTCCTGAGCAAATAGCACCATTTGTCCTTTGGGTTGATAGTATAATCCCATGTATTATGTACAGTGGGGTACACAGGCAGACTGCACAGCTAAAGCGTAGTTTGACTGAAAGAACCAAAGCAGCAGCGGGAACAGCAACTACAGCTAAGGCTGGAGCAGCCACTGCAAGAGAAGAGCAGAAAAGACAGCAACTGATTCTGCTCCCTGTCCTACGTCTGAGCAGCCCAGGCTTCCAGACCGTGACTTTCTTGTCACCTTAGGGAGGGAAGGAGGGTTTTTTTGTTCAAGAAAGCATTGGGTAATGACAAACTTGAAACCTTTCTGAAGACCATTCAGATGCGTTCCTTTCCCAGTTGTGTTCACTGGCACAGGCCATCAAGACAGAACTCTGTTTTCTAGAGGGCTCTAAGCTTCGTATCATGAAGCTTTTTATATTGTACTGTAAACATCCATTTTGGACCACCTTGACCTTGTAAAAAAGGCTATCATGATTAGACTCCAGGCAGTTGGGGAAAGTCTGTGCCTGCAGACACATGCCTTGGGATGAGAGGGTTAGGAGACAAGAAAGTGATTGCACTGGAACAGTTTTCTCACATTGTCTGGTCTCATGCAACATTCCAGTGCGGGACAGTAAATGTCATGACAAAGTTTTTTGGGTTAGAAGAGAATGCAAGACTCATGAATGACTCCTGTGAAAGGTCTTCTCCTTGAGAGCAGGCCCAGGGACAGGCAGTTACATGAGGTTCAGAATGAATCTGATTTTACTTAAAGCCAGAGAGATGATCACACTTCCAGTCAGAAATATAGACCATTGTCATGGCAAATGTGGTGCTGCCTAAAGTTGGAAGTGCCCTCATTAGCCAGAGAGACACCCTTTGCTCTGTTTTTCAGGAAAGGCTATCATGTGTATTAAACAGCCCCGTGACAGGCAAACAGGTAAGATGCTGTTTGGTCTTTACACCAGGTTATAACCACTCGAAGACCAGCCTTCCTTCCCATTTGAATTTGCTAGCTACTGCTGAAGATTATTTAGACCAAGTTAGGACTGACATGGCACTTCACGTTTCAGCTCTGTCCTGGAATGTAATTAATATCAATAACCTCATCAAAGACTTGTGTTTGCACTGCTGAGGTGGACCAGTCAGAAGCAGACAGAGGTCCCAGGGTTAATACATCACTTCCTTCAATTCCTGACTCAATCAACACAGTGAATCGATCTGGAAAAAAGAGAATGCAAGTAGACAAGGGCAGCCCAGCAAATACTGCAGGAGACCACCACAGAAGAAGTTGATCTGTCCCCTCTTCTTTTACCCTGTTTCAAACCTTAAGCTTTCAGAGGCCTGAAACAGTACTTGTGAATAAGTGTGTTTTAAATATTATTCCTTAGGAGTACTTTTCCCTACCAAAACAAACAGCATGTTTTAGTAAAAGCTTTTATTAAGTTACTCCAAAAGTTTCTGTGTGTGGCAACAGGTTGTGGAAGAGAAAAGTAGAATATTAAAAAAAACACCATATAACCAGAAGATAGTTGCCATACCGTTGCCATACCTGAGGGAGTCTGTAGCGGAGATTCTCCTGACTGTCCTAACAGGGCAGTTTGGAGCAGAAGGACAATATGATGTGGTCAGATACACAATAATTTCTGCTTTTATCTGCTCCCTTCAGAAGACAATATCTGTGTGGAACATAGTCTTTCTGTCTGTCCAAATGTCTGCATATTGATGAGGAAAGGAAGAGATCATAGATATCAGAAAAGTTCTGTAGATCACATTGTTGAATTTTCTTTGATGCTACAATAATTGATATATGGAAGTATTTCACACCTAGCTAAATCTTTACCTACTCTTCCTTGCTTATACCAAGTATTTCAAATCTACTTTTTTTTTCTTTTACTTTTATTCTCTAATGCCAATAAAACACTCCTTTTCCCAATTTTTTTTCCCATTGTTTCTCCCTGTCCTTCCTACCCTCCACTTGAACTGTCAATACACCTCCAGTTATTCTTACCCCTAAGACTTCATTGTAGCTAGGGAGAAAGAGAGTGTTTTTAAATCAAGACAGAGGACTTAGTATACTAAGATGAGGTAAAGTCTTAGGGAAGAAAGTTTAATTCTGATAGATGTTGGCAGACCTGATTAAAGCCTAGGGCAGTCCCAGGGTTTATGCTGACCCAGTAACCTCTGTGAAAGCTATCAACTACTTTGTCTTCATTAGGGTTAAGCAAGGTGGTAGCTAATTCTAATTAAAAATATAGCTTTTTTCCTCGGTACGATACAACCTTAACATCTCTCACTTGCTGTTGATATATGACTCATTTGCCATCAAAGACTCTACTGCCTGCCTGCCTACGGGGGATCACCCTTATTATTGTGCTCAGTGAGGATTAGGAGAAAAAGGATTAAATATATAAACTCTGTGCACATTTCAAGTAACTTGTATTTTCTGAGTTATTAATAGATTGAAGCAAGAGTTTGGTTCTGAGCATAGCTGAGGTCTTGGGTTTTGTTTCAGTCACTTTTGTGTCTCCAGTTTTTCTGTTTGCATCTCAGTAGTAGACGTACAGCACATGCAGAGAAAAGTTCATATTAAATAGAGATTTTGGCAAAAAGAATGAAGGAATCATGATGAATGCAACACTGAATTTATGGTTTTAATCACTGTCCATAAGCAACCCAAACTATTCAGCAATCTATCTTACTTATAGTATGCTTTGGGGATTTTTAATATTAAATGTCCTGGGAAGCCAACTTTTGCTACACTGAAAGGCAAGACAAGTATTTGACACACCAGAAAGCAGCGAATTTTTGAATATAAGTTTTAAATTAAAATAATTCTGATGAACTGTAGCAAAGAAACTTTTGACCAGTTCCCAAGGCAGAAGGGGTAGGACTTGATATCCAACCTTCCCCAAACAGAGCAGCTAAAGTTGTCTTCAGGGAAGAAAACGAGCCTAAGTCTTTAGAATTGTTTAAAACTCAGTTTAGCTCAAATTTTACAGTTTGATAGGGATTAAGGATATCACTGCCAGTCTGCTGTCCCTTTGCCAGGGATGAGAACCATGTCCTGCCAGCAGCAAGAAAACATGTAACATTTCTTTTTGGTGATTTATGAAATCCTGTTTTTCACCTCTGATTTTGTGTGGGAAATATCCAGCACCTTGCTCAATGCTACTAATAACAGGTGAAACTGGTATCAGTCAGGGCTTCACAGAGACAGTTTCAGATGTTACTTGCTGTTGGATCATTTAGGAATTTAGCCCATTCAATACAGTGTATTATTATTTGTTATACTAATTTTCTAGTTTCTCTACTTTCCCACAGTGGCATTTTACAACTCAATTACATGTCAGTTGTTAGACTCATCAGTAGGACATTGCCTTGTGTTTATACATCCAGGGAAAAAAACATGTGGTTCTCCAAGACTAGAAGGAAGCAGAGCTGATTTTGTGACCTTTCAGTTTCTTTACTCTTCTTAAGAGGCTGGATAAGTGGAGTTGATAAAAGAATTCCTCATCCCCAAAAGAAGTGTGAGGTTGGGAACTAACACTCTTTGGCTGTTTATTTGTCCGAGACCTGCATGTTCTTAAACCCACTGACCACCAGGGACTTCTCTCCTTGCACCACGTGTTGGTGCAAGCAGCTTTCCCATGAGATGCAGAAATTTTCCTCTTCGATTATAAATGGCAAGGTGAACACTGAAGTGGTAGTAGTTAGCATGCTGGCTGCAGACTTACTTCTCCTATAATGGGGCATTTGCAGGTTGTAGCTTTCTTCATGATAAACCTTTGGATCATCTATATACAAAGTTTTATTTGAAATGCTTCTAATAAGGCGGGAAGGAACTTTGATAGACTGTCTTGTACAGATGATTTACAACTGTGGTTAATGATATCATGGCAAACGAGAGCATAAATGATTTTTATGTGTCCTGTGAGAGGTCATACAGCCTTGCTGTCACAGGGCTTAAATTTGTTTTACAGAAGGTACACTCCCATGGCTGTTTACTTGGGGATCTCCTAACAGAGAAAAGTGGAAACCAGGTGATTTAGTCCATTCCCCTGCCCCGAGGTAGGAGGAAAAGTATCACCATAGCTCATGAACATATTTATTAAAATCAAAGCCTGTCTGTTGTGCACAGAACAGTGACATGCAATGTTTTGGGGTGTACTGTGTCTTTTTATTCCTTAGTGAATCATAAAGGTGTAGAGGAACCCTTTTCAAAATCTTAGAATCATAGAATCATAGAATCTTTAAAGTTGGAAAAGAGTTCTAAAATCACCAAGTCCAACCATCAATCCAACACCACCATGCCTGCTAAACCATGTCCTGAAGTGCCGTATCTACACGTTTTTTAACACCTCCAGGGATGGTGACTCCACCACCTCACTGGGCAGCCTGTTCCAATGCCTGACGTCTCTTTCAGTAAAGAAATAAGAGACCAACACCTGCCTCACTACAACCTCCTTTTGGGTAGTTGTAGAGAGCAATAAGGACTCCCCTCAGCCTCCTCTTCTCCAGACTAAACATCCTCAGTTCCCTCAGTTGCTCCTTGAAAGATTTGTTCTCTAGACCCCGCACCAGCCTTGTTGCTCTTCTTTCGATGTGCCCTAGCACCTCAATGTCCTTCTTGTAGTGAGGGGTACAAAACTGAACATAGTACTCCAGGTGCGACCCCACTGGTGCAGAGTACAGGGACAGGATCACTTCCCTACTCCTGCTGGCCACACTATTCCTGATTCAAGCCAGAATGCTGTTGGTCTTCTTGGCCACCTTGGTACACTACTGGCTCATGTTCAGCCAGCTGTCGACCAGTACCCCAAGGTCCTTTTCCTTTGGGCAGCTTTCCAGCCACTCTTCCCCAAGCGTGTAGCATTGAATGGGGTTTTTGTGACCGAAGTGCAGGACCTGGCGCTTGGCCTTGATGAACCTCATAGAATTGACCTTGGCCCATAGATCCAGCCTGTCCAGATCCCTCTGCAGACCTTTCCTACCCTTGGGCAGATCAACAGTCCCACCCAATTTTGTGGGTGCAATCTGCAAACTTACTGAGGGAGCTCTTGATCCCCTCATCCAGATCACTTATAAATATATTAAACAATCTTTAATCTTAATTTCATGTAGCAAGATATTAATTTCATGTAGTAAGAAATTTCACGTAGTAAGAAATATTGGCACTGAACAGAAAAATGTAAGAAACTGTAATGACAGAAAACTTGACAGGATCTGTGCTAATGTTTGCATGAACAGAGAATTGTGACTCCACTGAGTGAAGCAATGAGCTGGAGTATTTGCCTTGTCCCAAAGACCAGTAACCCAGGAGAGTGACTAACCCATTGAGTTGCATATGTGTAGGCTTGGAGCATACCCCAGCCTTATGATAGCTTTTCTTTAGTTGCCTGTCAGAGTCACTAATTAACTTGGCAAAGGCACAGAGGAAGGGCAAAACATAGCTTCTTGTCCCAGGGGCTCATGTCCTTGCTTGTGTGATTTCTCTAATCAAGAAGATTCCTTCTTCTCCCCGTTGAAGCAACCAAACCTGGATACTCCTGACTGCGATCAGCTGCATGGTTCTTTTTGGAGCTTGTATGATCTAATAAACTTTAGAGAGCAGTGCTGGAGAGACCTGGCAATTATTTCCAGCCTGTGGAATGACTTTGTAACATTTATTTTACCTCTCCATGTATCAACTGAAGCAGAGCTGACTTCTGTTAATGAAATTCTTTTGATTGTCTACTATGAAGTGTAGATAAAACTCAGTGTCATTATGTATGGACTCCCATTTAAAATAAGTAGGATTTTTGCTAATGTAACCTTTCTTCAATGATAATTTTCAGCTTGTGCCTGAAAAATGTCCTTCATTTCTTTCTCAGTGTTTAGAAAAGGGTAAAACCTTCCTGTTCCCTAGCACAGGAAAACAAACAAAACTTTCAGAGTGACTGATTGGAAAAACTCAATTATCTGTCATGGCTATAATTACTACATAAACACAGTCCTGGGGTAGCGACCAAGTGTGCTGGAGACCCTTTCATGAGGCCTCAGTAAACTGGGGTAACCTCCATAGCCTACTTAGTGAGTGAGAAACGGTAAAGCACTAACGTTTAGGTGTCCCTTTCTGTGAGGTCTGTGGGCCCTGTTACACAGCGTGGGCTCCTTAAGAAAGGTTTTAGTTCACTGCTTGCAAATCCCAAAGGGCAAAAATGGGAAAAAGTTTGCAGCCATTGCTGCAGTCAGTTTTTATTGTTTCCCTGGGAAAAATCCCTCTTCGTCTTTCAGATCTCAGCTCTCTTCTTGGAGCAGACTGTTTCCTCAGCATATTAGAAAGCACGAGTTAGGTTCTGAAGAATAAATACTGTTTCTGAAGGGAGCTAGTTGCTTTTATACTGTTAAAATACTAAGTCAAAAAGCAGCTTTGGAAACCAGTCGTTCTTTTCTTTTCTTTTCTTTTCTTTTCTTTTCTTTTCTTTTCTTTTCTTTTCTTTTCTTTTCTTTTCTTTTCTTTTCTTTTCTTTTCTTTTCTTTTCTTTTCTTTTCTTTTCTTTTCTTTTCTTTTCTTTTCTTTTCTTTTCTTTTCTTTTCTTTTCTTTTCTTTTCTTTTCTTTTCTTTTCTTTTCTTTTCTTTTCTTTTTTCTTTTCTTTTCTTTTCTTTCTTTCTTTTCTTTCTTTCTTTCTTTTTCTTTCTCTCTCTCTCTATTTCTCTCTTTCTCTTTCTCTCTTTCTCTCTTTCTTTCTTTCTTTCTTTCTTTCTTTCTTTCTTTCTTTCTTTCTTTCTTTCTTTCTTCCTTTCTTCCTTTCTTTCTTTCTTTCTTTCTTTCTTTCTTTCTTTCTTTCTTTCTTTCTTTCTTTCTTTCTTTCTTTCTTTCTTTCTTTCTTTCTTTCTTTCTTTCTTTCTTTCTTTCTTTCTTTCTTTCTTTCTTTCTTTCTTTCTTTCTTTCTTTCTTTCTTTCTTTCTCTTTCTCTCTTTCTTTCTTTATTTTCTTTTTTCTTTTTTCTTTTTCTTTTTCTTTTTCTTTTTCTTTTTCTTTTTCTTTTTCTTTTTCTTTTTCTTTTTCTATCCTTCACCTTTCCATCTTTCTTTTTTTTTTCCATTTTATTTCCCTCGCTTCCTTCTTTCCTTCCTACCTCCCTGCATTCCTGCATTCCTTATTTAAACTTTCCATAAATCCCTTTCTCCCTGAATAGCATACATGTCTACAGTAACGTGGTTAGCTTTAAGGCAGCCTCAACTGTCAGATTCAAAGTCCGTTTCTGCCCAGTGTTACCTGTTCGTTGATTTTGTCAGCCTTAGATCAGACTCTAAACGGGACAACGTGCTTAAGAAGAGTTGCATGACAGAGAGTTTTATTACTATTTTGGTACAATATTTTCCAGTGAGGTACAATTTTTCCTGATGTATGTTAGCACAGCACTGTCCCATGATAAGGGGTGTTGAGATGTGCTAGGATCTGCCTGTAGGAGAGGGGCTGCAACACCAGTTTGCAGATAGCACCCAGTGAAGCCTTCTGAGTCTGCAAGCATGCTGAGGTCAGAGCGGTTGGTGTCCCACCTGTTGCTCTATAAGCATTTGCAGGACACTGCCATTAGTTGAATTTGATGCTGAGGGTGTGTGATTTCTCAAGTTGGCAGCTCTGTGATGCACTACAAATAAATTAACAAACACCATGCAGAAGATTACGCTGACTGATGTAACAAAGGAATAACTTCCTTGTAACTGAGACACTGAGACATAACTTACTGTAACATATCAGAAAGCAATGAAATAACAAGAACAGCTGCTCTCAAGCCATAGTTGTTTCCACAGCTACGTGAAGCCACAGTTGATTAGATTTTGTTTATTTTTCAGTTCAGAGACTCCAAATGCAGGTTAGCTTTGAATTTCCAGATGTGTAATGTGGTAAAAAATGCCACTTGTTTTCATCTTCGAGCATGAAGCTGTGTAGGGAGCACAGACCTGATGTCAGAAATCTTGGTCACTAAAACAGTTGTTAACTGGTGACTAATGACACCACACCATTTAACTACCTGACAATCAACTAGTCCACACACTGGTGAGTTCACTAGCTAAAGGGTCACCATCCTTTATGATATGGAAAGCTAGAAAGAGTCACAACATCTCCAAATTGAACTCTGGAGTTCAAATCTCACTTGCCTGAAAAACCCCTGCTTTTGCTCTGCCCCTGCTCAGTATGACATCTTAAAGTCAATATGATTGACGGACCCAGGGAAGATCTGCAACAGCAATCATATGTGAACTGTTCAGCATGTCTACTTTGTGGTTAGTCTCAGGATACTGGTGTCCTGGCTATGTGTTTGTGAGCTGCACGGCCAGGTAGGGATGCTGGGGAGGGAAAGATGCCTGCCTCCACCTAGGTTTCCCAGGGGGTTAAGGTACAACTGGAGCCAGGGGAAATGGGAGGATCTCCCAGCAGCCACAGCTAAGACAGTCAGGTTAGATGAAGACAGTCTACATAGCTCTTGAAGGCTGGTGTCTCACCCCTTCCTGTGAGTACTTTGCAAATTGAATTTTAAGATGTTGTGCGTATACTAAACAGTAAGCTGGCTGTCATGGTCCCTCCTGGGATGGTCATTGCATTCTTCATCTGGCTAAAACCAAATCACCCACTTTTTTTGATAATGCACTGATTTATAACCTAATATCTCAGACCAAAGTGCAGACTGCCGTCTCTTTCTCCTACTGGAGACACTCTTTGAGCTCCAGAATCCCCTCTAAATTTCCCCTTCAAATGCCACATTTGGCAACTGAACAATCACTCCACATTTAAACAGAGAGAGGATCATGATAGTTGCAAGTTTTTTACACAGGCAATTCACATCCCCTTGCAAATACTGCAGGCAGGAGGGAATTAACACCGCCTTTCCAGCTTTCATAAAGAACAAACAGCTTGCCTGTCCAAAAGCCTCTCTGTGTCTCTCCAGCTGTGTTAGCTGGGCTAATAAAGTATATTCCTTCCTTTTCCTTGCAGACCCCGAGAACACAACAGTTGTTTGGTTGGTGGGGGGAAGAATATTTGGTTTCGCCACTTGTTTAGTTTATTTGCACCATGGTCACTAGTTAAAGTAAACTGTAACAGGAAAAGCAGGGGAGTTCCTCTTTCTTATATCTTTTTCTAAACTCCAGCGTGTGTCAACTTTTTTAACTCTTTACAATTTTTTGGAATGAAGAGTTTAAGGCCAGACCTTGAAGAACTGATTTTTCCTCCACTGAAACTGGTATGACTAATAACTTTAGGCAAGGTATTAGTAATGCACACTAATGTATGTTGAAAAAAAATCGGTCACTAGGGCCAATGTTTTCAAAATTGTCTAGTAATTTTAGTTGTCTCCATTTTTTGTATTCAACTCATAAGACTTAAATGTGGCCAGAATTTCAGTGGACAGCAGTGTATCTGCTGCAGTCTCCATTTCTGAAGTCTGTACTTAAGGACTGATGCTGAAAGGTTGGAGAAGGTTTCTGTGGAGCTTTGCAAGAGTTACTTGAGGAATGGGAAGCACACTACAAACAAGACTCAAGGATCTCCTTCTAGGTGGTGGATTGAAGAGAATGCCTCTAAATGACAACACAGAGAAAATAAATCTGATTCAAAAAGACTCTACTCTTGGGAGTCAAATCAAAACCACTGGACAAAATCACCAAGGTAGAGTCTCCCTGATGTTTTAAAGGAGAACCAGAACTATCTGGTATTTTTCTATGTGATATGCAGTAGTACATTCATACCTAAAGGACATGAGGGTAATAAATTGGGAAAGTTACTCTAGAGGTGAGACTATGAACATAGCCAGTTACCACAGAGTGCACTGCAAGTTTGTATTCTTCTTATCTCATTGTAACTGATTAACCTGTTTTTATCTTTTTAGAATCTCTAGAGTTGCATGCTGTTGAGTTAGAGTTATAATCACATCGGTGTGAAACTAAGAGAATTACTCCAGTATCTAGACTATGGTTTATTATTTACATAGGTAAATGTCTTTGAGTGCTGCATTGCTGAAGTGACAATGCTGAGTGGAAAAACCACATAAAAGCACTAGGAGTGGTTTGTGACTTGGAGGGAAAAACGCAATTAGCAATTTTCCAGGCTGGATTCCCTCAGTGGAATCGCTAATGTTGCAAACAAGCATTTATCCAAATCCAACTAAAACACCTTGGTAGTTGCAGAGCGTAAACAAAATTTTTATCACCCTTAGAAAAATGGATGTTATTTAAGTAACTATTAGCAAATTTTTTATGATCTGTCATGGGACAGCAGGAAGCAGAACAGAACGAAGTTAATTTTGCATGAATGATCAGAATGAAGAACATTGTGTGGTTTTATAAGCACAGCAGGGAGTCTGCACTAGATTTCTCATATTTGGCTAGCAACAAAAACTACACATTTTTTGACTAGCAGGTGTCCTTGACCTTAGTCAGCCTTAATTTGTAAACATCCTTTCTACAGCTGTGTGAGCTTTGAAGTGTCCAACTTCTCATCACTATCCAAGAGATGACTTCAGAGCTTTCTTATGTTCATCTTTGGACACCTCCAGGAGCCTGATAGTGCCAGTCAAATTCTGTATTCTTGGTATGACAACCTTGTCATTGGACTTGTGCTGCAAAAAAGAGGAACAATTATTCAAGGATTTCAGATTTCTAGAGAGTGTAGAAGAGATAAGAGACTTACATCTGTTGCAGTATGTAATGTGAACATGGTTTCCAAATTGGAAATCCTTTCTGTATTAGATGTCTGTGCCACTCTGACCCATGATCTCCTGCTTCATCACAGTCCGTAATGGATAATTCATGGCTATCTCCTTTTTCATGTCTTTTAAACCACAGAGGGCAGCATGAATGTGTTCCAAATTCTCCTGTTTACTGTGAGTCACTTTTATTCTCAAATTCAGTTCTGAATTAAGAGTGAGACGGTATTACTGTTGCGGCTAATGAGGAAGGTATATTCCATCAGCCAGCAACAAGATTGTTGGAAGAATACAGTATTAATATGTTCTTGACATATGTACTTCTTTGAGTTTGGGAGCACAGAACACATAGCTTTTCTTCTGTACTGCAGGTATTACATTGAGAGTGGTATGCATCCAAGTCAGGAAGAAGATGTACCCATTTTTCCTGCATCAACATTTGGTTTCTTTCACTTTCTTTAGAATTAAGGATGTAGATAAAACAATGGGAGGTTCATCATTGATTTATGTGACACCAGTGTATTTTCCCTGTGAGGTGGAATGTATTATGAGGCATATATTTTGCCACACAGCATTGTTTTGGCTGTTCAGTGACTGGATCATCACAAATGTAGGCAAGGACAAAGAAGGAAAAATGGATCTAAAAAGGCAATGGACTTCTAACACGTATGAGATTAATTTCTTACCAAGTACACATTGTAACAGGTCACAAAGTGTTACTGAAGAAAAAATAATCTTCTAGTCTATACAGTTGTTGTGTTCTTGTCTCATTTTGTGAGCTATAAAACTGATTCTGCCTCCAGGAGCCAGCTGCTGTAGAGCTGGTAAGTCCTCTCCTTCCCCTAAGTTACAATCTATTTTTTGGGCCACTTTTGGGTTTTGAATAATTGTTGATTTCAAAATGTGATTTACCCTCCAATCTCACTTTGATTTGTGAGGGAGGGAAACTGCTTATGGCCACAGAAGCCAAAACATGGAGTGATTAGGATTGCACTTATTACCTCTGAGGAGGTTGTCCAACCGTGCTGAAGGCAATGGGTCACTTGAACTTCAGATTGTCTTCAAGAAGCACAAGCTCAGTGGAAATAGAACACGATAAATTTGCAGCTTTGCCGTGTATTAGTGTTCTCTCTCTTTTTTTTGGTTATCTAGGTGATAGATAATAAAATCTTCATAACTTGTTTTCCCAGAACTCTGACATAGAAATTGACCAGCAAAAAAACAACTTTGGCTGTCCAAGTATGACAGATTAGACAATATCTATAGTATATGAATTTATGTGAGATTGTGGTTGGAAGAGATTTGGTCTGACTCAGAAGAATTCACTGATAAAATCATGGGTGGTTACCAAACCACCTAGTGGAAACTGCCACCAGTGAATTCATCTATTGCAAGTGCTGCACCCTAACCACATTTACCACGTCTATCCTGACAGAAGTTTCCTCTTTCTTACTTCCTGCCTGCCCAGTCACAGATCTAGAGGTCTGGGCTGTGATCTGGAAATACCTGTCTGTGCTGATCCTGTCCCTGGATCATGCTTCCTGGCCTCTTGTCGCAGGACTGGTTGACATCTGTTGGGCTGCAGAGCTCTGACTGGAATCCAGTGTTGCTTTAATGGAAAACAAAGAAATCTGCTACGGCATTTTACACCAGGAGTTCATGGGAAGGAAATTTTAGAATTAAGATCTGTGGGATTAGTTTCTGAAATGGATAAATCAATCTTAATTTTTTCCCAGTTGTGTTATTTCAGACTCTTGGATGCTAATTCAACAGACAAGAAATCAAAGTTGTGCACACCCATTTATATCTCAGATCAGTTAAATCTGCAAAATGCCTATAGACGTATATTTCTGTGCAGCAAGTCAAGTGTGAATCTAAATGATATAATGCATTTTTCATGCTGATGTTCATAAACAGATCTAAGAGAAAAATTCTCTTGTGGGACTGTCTGGTATGTAGATGTGAAATTGTAGTGGTCTGTTAAACATTTGAGATAAAAAATGTTTAAATGTAATTGTTCTGTTGCATTTGTCCATCCAAATTTTGAATAATTCTTTAATGCATTTCAGATGTAATTTCAGAAAATACAGAGAAGGATATTAACATGAAGAACTAAGAGATCTTTACAAGATACAGTAAAAGAAAGAAAAGTTGTAGACTGCTACAGTGTTATGAAGGTTCACTCTTCAGTCCGTGAAGTTCTGTGGGAACGTGAATCTGTAAGTACAAAGACCATATATTTCTAAGCCCATGTTCCAGAAAATACAGGCTTGTATTTTAGTAATTCTGACAGAAACCATGACATCATCCCTGCTGGGCAAAGCCATATTTGTAACCTCTTCACACAGGCTGTCCCTGGAGGTTCCGTTTTCCACATTGTTTAATTTGCACAAAACAGATTATATGAAGTTCATCCTTTTTTCCTTCTGGGATCAGATGGTGCTTTCCCCTGTGATATACCCGTTTCAGAGAAAAGCAATTAGCAAAAGAGACACTGACATTTTTTCAAAATTTTCTATGAGCTTTGAATATAGTCACTAATAATTAAGGTGATTCTCCACTATAACGTCTTTGATGAAATAGAATATTCTATTTCACTATGTTCAGCTGGGCTGAATTTGGTTCTCACTTTCCACTGAACAAGCACCACTGAAGTTTTGTCTATACTGCAGCCCCATCTGCCCCCGGTTCTTCATGACGGGAAATTTGTATTCAGGTGAAGTCACACTGGTATCAAGAATTTTCCCAGTGGATACAACCCAGTGTGTGTTTCATCCTGACTAATTTAATCCATTTAAAAGTTTATTATCTACTCTAAGTTTCTGCTACAGTCAGTGGAGACTGTGAGGCTCCTTTAGAGAATAATTCACCCCATCATAAGGCAAATGTCTGAAATAAGCTGGATGCATCTCACTCTGACTGTGTTTCTCTGCATCCACTCAGTGTGAAGGACATCCAGAGGGTTACTTTGTCTGTACATCTACATTTGAATTACTGAAGTTAAGTCAAAAGGAGGTCTGAGGTTCTGAAGACCAGAATACAGGCTTGTAACCTGTGGCCACCATGGCTTGCTCAGTCCATGACTAGGTACCAAATACAATGTGTTTCATATACAGCTATGTATTTGTTAAGACACCCTAAATACTTCTGCCTATTTTGGCCACCTTCCATTCTGTGGATCCTATTTGTGGCTGATTTCCCCAAAATGAGTCAAATACAAGCTGCTAGAGTGCTCTGAGTACTTGTCCTACAGGATCCCTGATCTGTCTCAGATCTTCCTCATGCTTTCTCCACTGTACATCAGCCCAGATGTGACTAGGCAGTGAAAACACGAATTGGATTCTCCTTTGATGGTGGTACACGAAACCTGCACATGCGGTCCAAGTTGCACCATGTCTGATCATGAGCACCATGTTGCTTCATTACATAGGCTTTACCACGTACACAAATACAGCATATACATGTAAAAAGAGTGCTCATCTTCTAGTCAAATGCTTACATGGTGCATCATGGTTGATTAGTGTAAGCCTTGCGTTTACATCATCTTGACAATATGTTCTTACTTACTATGCTGGAATGAAAGGATAGATCCAGCCTTCACATATGGGGTACATATGCTGTAAAAAAGGGCAATTTTACTGAATCGGCTTCGTTGAGTAAATTACTAAGGCATGACGCTGATTATCTTAATGGGAAAGCTAGTCTGAAAATTAATAATGTAACTTTACAGGCTCATTTGCTGCCCAGGTGAATTTCACTAGAGGGGCTTCAAGCAGTGAAAGTGCACGTGCACGTGATATATAAAATGCACCTGTTGGAATAATGTTTCTTTTCCTAGATATTATATTACAGGGGCATGGACTTTTCACTTTTAAAAAATCCTACCCCAATTTAAATGCCTTCCCCCGCCCCCCCCCCCCCCCCCCGCTCTCCTGTTGATCTTAATAAAAATCTCTTCATTGAGGGAGCTGGTTATTAGGGGAACAAATAAACTGCCCACGGTCAGAAGTACATGTATAGCACTTTTCATCCATACATCTCAATGCAATCTGCAGTAAGAGGGCGCGTATCCCATTTAGCACATGGTGAAACCAGAAATTCAGAGACTCAAGAAAGTTTGCACAGAAAACTTAAAATACAGTGCTGCTTTTTTTCAAACATTTCTTTTTTGTAGTAGGTCTAATGCCTGTGCACAAATGCTATCATGTAAACACAGTTTTTTTAATGTGTTACATGTACGGCCAGTACTGGGAGAAGTAAGAGAAACAGGAAAGAGCGAATGTTTTTTGCTTAAGTTTTGATGAATTTGAGTTCAGTGAGACAGTCCACAAGGCTGGTAAGAACAAATGGATTGCTGTCAGCAGCCTGTAGAAATAAAAGGGTAGTAGCACAAATTATTTTTCTACTTGATCTTTGAAAACTATTAATGCTAAAATTTTATTGTAGCATGTACTTGTACCAGTTTTTGTTGGAAATTGTAATGCATCACATATAGCTTGAATAGCAGATGCCAGTCCATTGCATCAACACTTTCATTGGTTTCTCCTCAGGGCTGATACTTCACGATTCTGAGAGCTGCAGGATCACCTCCGCATGCAGCAAAGGCCCCATCTTATTGCCTGTCCCAGGCTGGTAAAACAGCAGGCATATGTTAGTGGATCCGGCTGTGGGAGGGCAGGTGGAGAGGAATGGGAAGTCTCTGCTTGTTCTTGCACAGCAATTTGCTTCAGTTGCCAAGCTCTGTTAAATAAACAGCCTATGCACCAAGCAGGAATTTCACTTGTACAAGGAGGCTTTTCTCTGAACCTTTCCAGGTGGCAATGTTTTCTAGCACAAGGCTTTTATTTAATGTTCACACTGCCCAAAGGCCACAGTCAGCACCTCTATGCAAACTTCAGAAGACATAATCCCTGCCTTAAACACCTCATGGTCTGAGCATGCAGCAGTGCCTGACACAGAGTGCGCCTGACGGATGCCACCAAGGTGACAGGTGCCTGTCTTGCTAGGTCCAGCCACTTCCCTTATTAATTCAGTGAACTTACGTATTTACTTTGGGTCTCTGGTGTCTGGCAGGGAAAGTGTAGGAGGCTGGAAACTCCAAGAATGAGGACATGGAGCAGGAGAGCACTGCCAGTGGGAGACTAGTGGGAGAAAATGAGGATCAATATGGGAGAGCAGACTGGAGCAGAAACCATTCTGCTAGGAAAAGTAGTCCCTGTTAGTTTTCTAGTTACCACCACTTGTTTTCAGAGGCAGTGACATCCACTGCAGTAGAGAACAAGGTGACAGATGTCTCTTTGCAGTCTTGTTTTGAGCTCTTACTGGTGATATCTTCTCTGCTTCCTGCTTCTTGGAGGTCTGAGTTCTAAGGTCTGTTGGGAAATCTGTGAATAGCTAAGAGGGACAAAATTCATCTATCACTACAGGAATCAGAATATCTGCAGAGACCTCATGTCCCTGAGCTAGTAGGGTTAATTGTTAAATTTCCAGTCTCTGGGAGGTGCAGACAGCTTTATGTTTACCCATTAAAGAACATTATGACCCATTGCTTTATTAGCTCACCAGAAATTATTTCTTCTGCCTGTAGTATGACATCCCTCTTGCACATCTTCCATGAGGAATGCCAGGCAGAGGTTTGGGCACAAGGCAAAACACAAAGAGGCAAAGGGAGCTGAAATGGAGACATGCCTCAGAGACCAAGTTGACCCTGGAGGCCACCACCAGCCCTGACTCCTCTGCTGAAGAGACAACGCACCTGTAGATATGGTCTCCAGAGCTGTCTTGGGCACCGGCTCATGCAGCTGTTTAGGGGACAGCAACAGACACCTGGATGCAGGGCAGGTTGCCAGTCAGCCCAGCATTAGCTCATCAGATTTACACTGTGACCTGTGAGACCTGTTTGAGGTGGCCCACACCAGTATTCCCAGATGACATTCATGCCTTGAGGGTGGTCTTTGCCTGCCTCTGCACCTCCACTGCACAGCTATGAGGTAGCCAGCAGAGCACAGCTTGGGATTGTCTATTCCAGACCATAGCAGGCAACCGTAGTAAGTGGGATTCAGCCTGGGAAAGCCGTTCACCTCTTGGCTTTCCCGTTTTTCCTTTTTTTTTCTCTCTCCCTGAGTAGGGATTTTACTGAAGGCAAGTAAGAGGTGAGGAAAATAGTGAGGGCACTCCAGTGGCTCATATAAGGAGCTCCTTCATTACTGTATTGCTGAAAAATGTTACTGAAGTGGCTTACTCCAGGGGGTATATGAGGATAAGAATCTCAGCTGGAAGCCTGCTTCTTTACTGATTCCCAGAAATTAATAGAATTTAAGCAATAATCAAGTACATTCAGTACTGTATGTCAGAGCATATCGTAACACACAGAAAAAGGGACCTTGTTATTCTTCATGCTGCAGTGTCCGAGGCACTTCAGTTCAACACCTCTCTTTGCTTATTCACATCACATCAGAGAAAGAGCGAAATGCTACGTCAGCCCAGGGCCAAAAGTTATTGGCATTGATTTCAGTGCAGTTCTTTCATGTGGGAAGGGTGTGGTGACCTATTGGTGAAAGCACCCTGACAAACCTTGAAGACATGAGTTCAGCCTTGCAACACAGATGTCGTTTTCCCTCTCCCCTTTCCCTGCGTCTGACCCAAGTGTAAAAGAATACCTGGACACTGAGGGGTAAGGTGGTGGATGCCTGGGTGGTGCCTGTGACCTTTCCCTCTGCAGCGCTGGCTTCTGAAACCAGCTTGTGTTTGCTGATGGGCTGTCTGATATTTTTCAAGTTGTCAAAAGAACTGTTTTGACAGGAATCTCCATGTACCCAGTGGAAAAAGAGCTATAATTAGGCTCTTCTTTACTTGTAGCAGTTCTGGATGTTGGGATCACATCTAGCTTATGCCATAGTGGGACAGTGTTGGATGTTTTTATGGGAGTTATATACTGTTAATTTCTACAATCACACCTGTGTGTTACACAGCCAGCAAAACCACACCAGAATGTGTGTGGAAGTGGTTTATGGTGGCTCACAGACAGACTGAATTAATTGTAGACAACATCTGGAAGAGGCTGAAGGTAGTGGTGGTCAGAAGACAACACCTGCATGGTCCTTAGACTTCATTTGGCATATAAAGTTTTTAGAGTGAAAACAGATTTTACTTCAAGGGTGATTTGTGTCCTCTGTGGAAACATCACCTGCGTAAATTCTACTAAATAATTTCCCTCCAGTACAGGATCTCTGATCCTCAGGCCAAATTGCTTATGCTCACTCTGCTCAGGGCATTTGATTCCTTCAGGGCACCATCCCCTCTGCTTTGCACTTGATTCTGGGTCTCCTGTGGGCTCCATATGGTGTCTTCTAAGACAAAATAATGATTTTGCTTTTTCCTCTTTTTTATTTTTCCCCTCCCAGTGCAAAGTTTCCATGACAATGAGAGCTGTGCTGCAGCTTACCAGAGATATGCTACGGGATGCACACAAGGGGTTGTGTTGCATGCCCCAAGATGTGACATGAAGGTGCAGAGCCAGCTGAAGAGCACTGCAGGACTCTGTAAGGCACAGGGAAATTAACCTGCTGCAGCCTCATTCATTGTAGGACCTTGATTCAGAGGGATCCTTAGTTTCATCTGTCTCCAGATCTGCAAGCTGCATGCTTTTTTCTGCCTGGTTCACTGCAAAAGAGAACCAGGGAGTAAACACGAATTTAGGCGATATGTATGATTGGCAATCTGAGGTCCAAAAAAGAACTGGGCAGCTCATACTTACTTGAAGAGCAATGTAGAATGATATGGGAACATCTATCCTGTGCTCCAGGCAATGGCTCAGACATCCTGCAGGTGAGAGACAGCTCGAGCTGCCACGTTCACCATGTAGCAGTGCCTGGGCACCCCCGTGAAAGTGCTATGCAAGTGGCAGGATCTCTTACCTCAGCCCTGCTGCTAAGTTTGCCTGGTTTCTGCGCTCAGTGGTAGCTCTGGGTATATATTCTCACAGGCACTCCCTCACCTAGATGGTACCCAGCTGAACTAGTAGTTCAGGCTCAATATAAAGGCCTAAAAACAGATATACTCGGCCAGAGTAAGCAGCAGTCTAGCCCAGTGTTTTGTCTTGGATGGTGTCAAATGGATACAGCCAGGAAACTATACAAAATATGACAAAAACTGAGCAATATTTTCTCCCATGTCCTCCCAGCCTTCAGTAATTTACAGCTTGTTTTCCTGCCAAGCCAGAGGCACCATTTGTATATTTATTTGCCTTTTATAGATTTCTTTTCTATGAATCTCTCCTGCTTCCTTGTAAAGGTGTGTGATTTTTTAACATCCCTGACATCCATGGCAAGGAGCTCTGCAGATTAATCAGCTTCTGGTGTGAGGAAAAATATTCTTCTTTTGGTCTCAACCTGCTTCCCGCTACTTTCTTTTTATGTCCTGTATGTCTTGTGTGTATTCAACAGGCAGTGTATATTCAATCTGCATTCATCCTATCCCTGATTTTGCAGGATCCCATCAAATCCACTTCTAGCTGTCTGTTTCCAGGATGAAGACTGTCACCTCTCTTAGGCACCACTTTTACAGAAGCCGTCCTGTACAGTTTGAATGCTTTTCATTATCTTTTGTCATCCTTTTCTGAACCTTTTCCAGTCTATTATTTCTTTCTGTGGCTGGGATGTCAGGAGAGCACACGACACAACTTTCAGGATGCATAGACACAGGCAGTGGCAGAGTGATGTATACTGCTTTTGTCTTTCCTAATAATTCTTAAAACTTGCTTTTCTTTATGACAGACAGTGGCATTGAGATAGTATTTTCATGGAACCATCCAATTATATGAAAGCTGCTGTCTGCTTTCACCAATTGGGAGATTTCTGCCACCAGCTCTAATTAGTTTAAAATGTCCATTGCAAAGTATTATTTTGACGCAGGAAATGTGAGATATTTCACTAGTAAACTCACATTTCTTTTACAGTAGAACCAGATGACTGGGGTAGAAAAGAAAATGACCAAAACTAATCAGCCATCAGTGTAAAACTCCAAATAGCTGGAGTCTAGATACCTTGCAACAGAGGTTAATCAAGCAGCAATTAGTCAAAATGAATTTCCCTGATCATATTTCTCTCATCTTTTTCCAGCAGTATAAACTTTTGAAATGATTTGACTTGAAAAGGGGTGGATTTCGTGGTGTTAAGATGTCAATGTATGACACAGGGTTTCCCAACAAAAGCCCTTTATTTTAAACAGATGTACAGAAAGTAGCAAGAAATAAACTCACAGACACCAGTTATAGAAGTGGGTGAAAGACTGGTATTTCTCCTTTGAGTATCTTAAGAACTGTTTGTCAGAAATCCTGAACTCAGAAATCCTGTTTCTGCTATTCCTGTCTTTCACACTCCTACCATGGCAGGCCAGATGAGGATGCTGGGCCATATTTCCCTGTATTTGAACAACACTTCATATCTTGGTAATGGGAATGATGACCATGATCCAGTGGTATTTATTTGTGCACAGAGGGGCAGAGGTACCAGAGTTAGATTTAACTTAGTGAACTGAAGACCACATACGAGACACCGGCAGCTGTACAGGCTACTTCAGGATGTTTGCCAAGAGGAAGTTTGCCAGCATTGCTTGTTTAATGACAGTGCATGGGGCTGCGAGCTGCCCTTGGACGTAAGGTCTGCTGTGGGGACACACTTGCAGGTGGGGACCTCCAGGGTGCGTACATCCACTCCTACCTCCCACACACTCGGAAGAGTGCCTGCTTTGCCCATACTCTCTGACAGCTGGTGACAGAGCAGGAACGTGAGTAGCCACATTAACAGGAGGCTAAATACGAACCAATAAAGCCTTGCTGAGAAATAAGGTATAATAACTCAGAGCCAGCATTAAGGTAATGTGGCTATAGGACTTCTGGGCTGCAGCTGGCTTGCATCCGACTGGCTTGCAGCATGCACAGGGTAGCAAGCAGCTGCTGCCATTCTTTGCACGTTGCTTGTATGAAAGGATCTCAGAAAAGCTCAAAATTAGCTAAAGCTTGTTATAAGAACTCCAATCACAGCTAGTTATGATTTGGAATTGCAAGAGCCCTGCTAGTTTTTGCTCAGAATATTTGGGCAATAAAGGCTTCATCTGTTCAGATATGTTCAACATTTCCCAATGGTGCAGGGTTTTACTATCGTTTACCCACAGGACAAAGTTCTGCTGAGGAGTTATGAGTCAGGTCTGCATGTGGGTTAAGTCCATGGATATCTGCTTCTTACTGACAGTTTGTGTGATAGGAGTTTTGCTGTGTTCCCTGGTAGATGTTATCTCCACTGCAGGAACAGGTAAACTGAGGCAGGAGTGAGTAACTGGCATGGTGACTCAGTCTGACAAAAGGTGAGTTTATCTTGCATAGCCGTGTCTTTGCTCTTATATTTCAAGCTTTCTATTGAACATAAAAAAGAATAAGACTTTTAAATGGACCATCTGAACTCATCTGAAAAGTCTACTTTGGTCAGATATCGTATCATTAATATCACTAATGAAATACATTACTACCTCAAGCATCCTCTCAGGATGTGCTTACTTATGAAACATGCAGTTCAAATCAGCCCCTGTTGCAAGACAGCCAGCAATCTTAGCCCCAGTTCCGCCTTACACCCTGCATGGAAGGAGGTACTGCCTGCCCCTGTAGCTGCAGGTACCTGGGAAAAGGGCACACAAGGACTCCAAGAGAGGAACTGGTTATTGGTTACAGCCACATCAGGAAGATTTTGAAAGACAGGTATTGAGAAGCAGCAAATGCTGTCTGTGCAGGGAAACAAGTAGAAACCTTGTGGGTAAGTGAGGAGCATCTGCACGTCTGACACAGCTACAGCAACCTGCTCTGTGGCTCCTCTGGCCTTTTTATGCAGGGTTTTCCGGGCAGTTTGGAAGTTTTCTACATGCTTACTTTATCAATTACTATTTTATATATAAGTAAATGCAATTTATAAGGTATTGTGTAGTTTCCTGGGTGCTTTGCAGGAGGAATTGGAACATTTAATCCTTAAAAAAAGATCTTTAATTCCAGATATCTCTTGTTCTGGTAGTTTTCTACAGAAAGATTGTGTTGAGGGTGCAGAAAGTCTGGCAGTATTCAAAATTATGAGCCATATATGAAATATTAGCTTATTAAGTTTTGGCTCTGATTACACGGCAAGTCAATGGCCAAGCTGGGAACTGGCCTCTGGTATAAGCAGCAAATTGCCTTTCTATATGGGACATGTCCTTAAAGAGCAATTGCCAGTTTACTTCCCTACTTGGAAGCTGGTTTATTAGGCAAAAAGGGACTCGGAGGGTTGTAGACCCTGTTTCTTCTGCCTTTCTCCTCCCAGTATCACTCACCCCAAAAGCCTTTTCCCATTTTCGTGATGCGATTGCACTTGTCGGCTTCTCTGTGCTGCTGGGAGTGGGGTCATGTCACACCAGTGCAGGGTGGGCACTGCTGTTGCTTTGCACATCTGAGGGACCTTTACCCCCAGGCAGCTGCTGAAACTGGAGCCCAGGCTTTTGCATACTTGTGCCTGGCCTTGTTTCTCCATCCTGTGCAAACCTTTAACAAGGCAGAGCTGAGAAAGGCAGCACCCAGGGGACAGTGATGATGACGTGTGAGAGCAGATCATCCTTCTAGCAAGTGCCAGCTAGGTGTGTCACACCTTCCTGGAGATCAGCCAACGCCCAGCCGGTGTCTCAGTCAGACAGCTTCTCCCCGAGCAAACGCTTACAACTGAGAGTGATCATGTAGAGCATGCTTGTAATTGATTCAGTGCTGTTGTGTGACAAAACACAATAGCTTTGTATAAGGCTTTAATACAAATCTCTTGCACTAGCAGAGCCTAGTAATTGAATCAATATACAAGTGAGGCTGGAGAAGTACAATGAAAAAGTTTGGTTCCAGGTTAAATGTGAAACAGATGTTCCACGACCCTCTCCTCTTCCCACCCGGCTGCCTTCCCCTTTGTCCCTGCCAGCTGCAGGCACGAAGTGCTCCTAGTTTAAAACGAGAAAGTAGGAAAAAAAAGTGAAAAATAGAATGCAATTGCATGATTCTTTGGCAGCATTAACAACGAGTTTTTGGTAGCTGAGAGCAAGGCATCCATTTGTCAGGGCAAATGGCAGTGGCTCTGAAAGGGTCAGGAGGGGGTGGGTGTTGCTGGGTGTGAGGTGATGAAGAAGGCAGGTGAAGCCCCTGTGAGCCATTTCTCTTTTTGCAAAAGGGGCTTGGGGAACCAGTGATGTGTCCAGCAGCAGCAACACACAGAGGCCAGGCTCTACAGCTCCTGGGGACCTTCCCAGGGACACAGAATAGCAGCAGGTCATGAAAGAGAAACTAAAATGGAGTCTTCCGGCCTGAAGATCTCCTTTAGTGGCTTTAACAGAAAGCACTGGAGGTGTGGGGGATGGCGCTCACCCATAGAAGGTGGACTCTGGCATGAAGCCAATGATGCCCCTGCCCAGGAGGGGGGCAGAGACATCAAGGAAGGTGGTAAACATCAGTGATGGCTCCTGTTTTGGGAGGGTGTAAGCAGATGAAACTGCCCTCCCTGCCTGCATCCAGGGGTGTGGGTGGGAAATGTTTTGGGTATCTAAGGAGGACGGCACTTTGAACTAGGAATTGCTTACCGTTCTTTTGTAAAGTTTCCAAAAGCTCAGGAGGAGCCAGTGTAAGAGTGATAGTTGGATGGTTTCCTATTGCCTGTTTCTGAGTCATACACTCTGTCTTGGTAAAGTGGTACAATCCCTGTCGGATATTCCTCAGGCTGCTTTACCTACCTGTCACCAGATCAGGCTGATTTGCTTTTAAATTTCTTCTTGTCTGGGTTAGCTTTCCAATCCTTATTTTCTTTGGTTCCTTCTGTAGCCCAGGATCAATCTGTGCCATCATTGACAGGGAGATGAAATGTCAAAGCCCTACCAGCCCTGCTGTTCAAGGGTTAGGGCTGACCCACAGCCCTCTCAGCTCCCACTGGTGTTTCTTCTTCCAGTCAGGGCAAATTCTCCATCCGTGGTAGTGAAAGCACATGAAAACACACCTCTTTTGGATGAGATACAACTAGCAGCTGCTCATTACCCTTCTTAATCTTGCTTTACAGTGCTTAAACCTACGAATCATGGCCTGGAGAAATACACAAGAAATCAGTCTACCCTCAGTTCACATCCAGGGTTCAGCGTAGATTTGCTTTGCTACTTCAGGTGAGTTATTTTCCTTGCCACAATCCCTTGCTCAAGTAGAATGATACCATTCTACAGCAGTGTGATATTAACTCTGGGTATCATACCTGTGATTAGAGTAAGGGGAAATGACGATATTTAGGAATTTGATGGAGGAGGGAAGTGGGAGCAAAGAGTCATCATAATGCCAAAGAGTTATAAATTACTTTATATATGAAGTAGATTGAATGGAATGGGATCATCGCCCAAAACATTATCTATCTGGAAGGTGAACCATTCTCATTTCAAGTAATAGAAGGAGCAAAAGGCCTAACACACTTCCTTAAAGAAGTGACATGTTTCAGCACTTATTGTTGGATGACTTGTATACTGAAGCATTGTCAGTAATGGTTCATACTGGTGTTAGACTGATCACGGTCAAACTCCTTTAAAAATAAATTAAGTAGCTTTTGTGTCTTCTATGTGCAGTCTGGCTGAAAATATGGGACCTGGGAAGAACACCCTGGATCATCAAAGAACATCACTCCTGTTCTGCTTTTACTTGTTTGAATTCAGTTTCAGACCCTTATCTCTCCCTCAGGAAGTTTTTTCAAATGCTTTCCCAATTGTATTTATGAACAGTTTATAGTCATTTGATATTCTGCCACCACTGATATTTACCTTAATGAAGTTTCTTTTTCTGATTTATTCTCTGTCATATTTTTACAAGGAACTGTCACAGTTTTTCTAAACCTGCATTTGACTAAGGTA
>NW_027449060.1:5000-15000 GCF_030867145.1 Opisthocomus hoazin
TCGGCAACGGCCACCGGAGCCTGCGGGCAAGCAGCGGCTTCGCGCGGCTTCTGGCAGTCGGAAGCGCCGTGCGCGATAGGTAGGAGGCAGAACGGCCACGGCCAGGTCCGCCGGGCAACGCCCGAGTCTGCCGGCTGAGCCGCGGGTGACAAGCGTTCGAGTGCCGGCGACCGCCGCCCGTCTCGGCCCGGCCCTGGAGAAACCCCTCTTGGAGCCCTCGCTCCAGTCGGCAACGGCCACCGGAGCCTGCGGGCAAGCAGCGGCTTCGCGCGGCTTCTGGCAGTCGGAACCGCCGTGCGCGATAGGTAGGAGGCAGAACGGCCACGGCCAGGGCCGCCGGGCAACGCCCGAGTCTGCCGGCTGAGCCGCGGGTGACAAGCGTTCGAGTGCCGGCGACCGCCGCCCGTCTCGGCCCGGCCCTGGAGAAACCCCTCTTGGAGCCCTCGCTCCAGTCGGCAACGGCCACCGGAGCCTGCGGGCAAGCAGCGGCTTCGCGCGGCTTCTGGCAGTCGGAAGCGCCGTGCGCGATAGGTAGGAGGCAGAACGGCCACGGCCACAGCCGCCGTGCAACGCCCGAGTCTGCCGGCTGAACCGCGAGTAGCTGCAGCGGTTCGATGGCGCTGGTCCGCGAGCGCCAGCCCTCTGCCCTAGTATACGGACAGCGAGGTCCCCGGCCCCGGCGGGCTCGAAGAGAACCGTCTTCCCCCAGCGGGGAGGCGCGCGAGCGCCGCCGACTCTTACCATGACGTAACTGGAGGCAGCGCAAAGCAGCGACCCCTTCGGCAGCTCCGAAGAAGAACCGGGCAAGACGTCTACCTGCCAGAACCGCGGTGGAGCCAAAGTCCCGCCGGAGCGAGGTAGACGAGGCATCCCTTTCCGCCGGCAGCTCCGGCGGCCACATCGGGCACACCGGACCCGGCGGACGGTAAAACGGGTAGACCTGGCCTCCCTGCCGGCAGAACGGGTAGACGAGGCCTCCCTGCCTGGAACCGGGTAGACCTGGCATCCCTGCCGGAAGCGGGTAGACCTGGCATCCCTGCCGGTAAAACGGGTAGACCTGGTCTCCCTGCCGGCAAAAAGGGTAGACCTGTTCTCCCTGCCGCCAGAACGGGTAGACCTGGCCTCCCTGCCGGTAAAACGGGTAGACCTGGTCTCCGTGCAGGTAAAACGGGTAGACCTGGCATCCCTGCCGGCAGAACGGGTAGACCTGGTCTCCCTGCCGGTAAAACGGGTAGACCTGGCCTCCCTGCAGGTAAAACGGGTAGACCTGTTATCCCTGCCGGCAAAACGGGTAGACCTGGCATCCCTGCCGGCAAAACGGGTAGACCTGGTCTCCCTGCCGGTAAATGGGTAGACCTGGTCTCCCTGCCGCTAGAACGGGTAGACCTGGCCTCCCTGCCGGCAGAACGGGTAGACCTGGCCTCCCTGCCGGTAAAACGGGTAGACCTGGCATCCCTGCAGGTAAAACGGGTAGACCTGGCATCCCTGCCGGCAAAACGGGTAGACCTGGCATCCCTGCCGGCAAAACGGGTAGACCTGGTCTCCCTGCCGGTAAATGGGTAGACCTGTTCTCCCTGCCGCCAGAACGGGTAGACCTGGCCTCCCTGCCGGTAAAACGGGTAGACCTGGTCTCCGTGCAGGTAAAACGGGTAGACCTTGCATCCCTGCCGGCAAAACGGGTAGACCTGGTCTCCCTGCCGGTAAAACGGGTAGACCTGGCCTCCCTGCAGGTAAAACGGGTAGACCTGTTATCCCTGCCGGCAAAACGGGTAGACCTGGCATCCCTGCCGGCAAAACGGGTAGACCTGGTCTCCCTGCCGGTAAATGGGTAGACCTGGTCTCCCTGCCGCTAGAACGGGTAGACCTGGCCTCCCTGCCGGCAGAACGGGTAGACCTGGCCTCCCTGCCGGTAAAACGGGTAGACCTGGCATCCCTGCAGGTAAAACGGGTAGACCTGGCATCCCTGCCGGTAAAACGGGTAGACCTGTTCTCCCTGCCGGTAAAACGGGTAGACCTGGCATCCCTGCCGGCAAAACGGGTAGACCTGGTCTCCCTGCCGGCAAAAAGGGTAGACCTGTTCTCCCTGCCGCCAGAACGGGTAGACCTGGCCTCCCTGCCGGTAAAACGGGTAGACCTGGTCTCCGTGCAGGTAAAACGGGTAGACCTGGCATCCCTGCCGGCAGAACGGGTAGACCTGGTCTCCCTGCCGCCAGAACGGGTAGACCTGGCATCCCTGCCGGCAAAACGGGTAGACCTGGTCTCCCTGCCGGTAAAACGGGTAGACCTGGCATCCCTGCAGGTAAAACGGGTAGACCTGTTATCCCTGCCGGCAAAACGGGTAGACCTGGCATCCCTGCCGGCAAAACGGGTAGACCTGGTCTCCCTGCCGGTAAATGGGTAGACCTGGTCTCCCTGCCGCTAGAACGGGTAGACCTGGCCTCCCTGCCGGCAGAACGGGTAGACCTGGCCTCCCTGCCGGTAAAACGGGTAGACCTGGCATCCCTGCAGGTAAAACGGGTAGACCTGGCATCCCTGCCGGCAAAACGGGTAGACCTGGTCTCCCTGCCGGTAAAACGGGTAGACCTGTTCTCCCTGCAGGTAAAACGGGTAGACCTGTTCTCCCTGCCGCCAGAACGGGTAGACCTGGCATCCCTGCCGGCAAAACGGGTAGACCTGGTCTCCCTGCCGGCAGAAGGGGTAGACCTGGTCTCCCTGCAGGTAAATCGGGTAGACCTGTTATCCCTGCCGGCAAAACGGGTAGACCTGGTCTCCCTGCAGCCAGAACGGGTAGACCTGGTCTCCCTGCCGGCAAAACGGGTAGACCTGGTCTCCCTGCCGGCAAAAAGGGTAGACCTGTTCTCCCTGCCGCCAGAACGGGTAGACCTGGTCTCCCTGCCGGTAAATGGGTAGACCTGGTCTCCCTGCCGGCAATATGGGTAGACCTGGCCTCCCTGCAGCCAGAACGGGTAGACCTGGCATCCCTGCCGGTAAATGGGTAGACCTGGCATCCCTGCCGGTAAAACGGGTAGACCTGGCATCCCTGCCGGCAATACGGGTAGACCTGGTCTCCCTGCCGCTAGAACGGGTAGACCTGGCATCCCTGCCGGTAAAACGGGTAGACCTGGCCTCCCTGCCGGCAATACGGGTAGACCTGGCCTCCCTGCCGGTAAAACGGGTAGACCTGGCATCCCTGCCGGCAGAACGGGTAGACCTGGTCTCCCTGCCGCCAGAACGGGTAGACCTGGCCTCCCTGCAGGTAAAACGGGTAGACCTGGCCTCCCTGCCGGCAGAAGGGGTAGACCTGGCCTCCCTGCCGGCAGAAGGGGTAGACCTGTCCTCCCTGCGGAGAGAGCGGGTCGCCCGTGCTGGAGGCCCGTATGCAGGGGTGCCTGCACGGGGTGGGAAGGGCCGGCGGCGGGCTGCCTGTGCTCTCTCAGCCGGGGCGGCGGTGGGGGGGCTTGCGGGGGGTGGCTGGGGTCGGCAGGCCGGCCCTGCCGGAGGCCCGTATGCAGGGGTGCCTGCACGGGGTGGGAAGGGGCGGCGGCGGGCTGCCTGTGCTCTCTCAGCCGGGGCGGCGGTGGGGGGGCTTGTGGGGGGTGGCTGGGGGCGGCAGGCCGGCCGTGCCGGAGGCCCGTATGCAGGGGTGCCTGCACGGGGTGGGAAGGGGCGGCGGCGGGGTGCCTGTGCTGTCTCAGCCGGGGCGGCGGTGGGGGGGCTTGTGGGGGGTGGCTGGGGGCGGCAGGCCGGCCCTGCCGGAGGCCCCTATGCAGGGGTGCCTGCACGGGGTGGGAAGGGCCGGCGGCGGGCTGCCTGTGCTCTCTCAGCCGGGGCGGCGGTGGGGGGGCTTGTGGGGGGTGGCTGGGGGCGGCAGGCCGGCCGTGCCGGAGGCCCGTATGCAGGGGTGCCTGCACGGGGTGGGAAGGGGCGGCGGCGGGGTGCCTGTGCTGTCTCAGCCGGGGCGGCGGTGGGGGGGCTTGCGGGGGGTGGCTGGGGGCGGCAGGCCGGCCCTGCTGGAGGCCCCTATGCAGGGGTGCCTGCACGGGGTGGGAAGGGCCGGCGGCGGGCTGCCTGTGCTCTCTCAGCCGGGGCGGCGGTGGGGGGGCTTGCGGGGGGTGGCTGGGGGCGGCAGGCCGGCCCTGCCGGAGGCCCCTATGCAGGGGTGCCTGCACGGGGTGGGAAGGGCCGGCGGCGGGCTGCCTGTGCTCTCTCAGCCGGGGCGGCGGTGGGGGGGCTTGCGGGGGGTGGCTGGGGGCGGCAGGCCGGCCCTGCCGGAGGCCCCTATGCAGGGGTGCCTGCACGGGGTGGGAAGGGCCGGCGGCGGGCTGCCTGTGCTCTCTCAGCCGGGGCGGCGGTGGGGGGGCTTGCGGGGGGTGGCTGGGGTCGGCAGGCCGGCCCTGCCGGAGGCCCGTATGCAGGGGTGCCTGCACGGGGTGGGAAGGGCCGGCGGCGGGCTGCCCGTGCTCTCTGAGCCGGGGCGGCGGTGGGGGGGGCTTGCGGGGGGTGGCTGGGGGCGGCAGGCCGGCCCTGCCGGAGGCCCGTATGCAGGGGTGCCTGCACGGGGTGGGAAGGGGCAGCGGCGGGCTGCCTGTGCTGTCTCAGCCGGGGCGGCGGTGGGGGGGCCTGCGGCGGGTGGCTGGGGGCGGCAGGCCGGCCCTGCCGGAGGCCCGTATGCAGGGGTGCCTGCACGGGGTGGGAAGGGCCGGCGGCGGGCTGCCTGTGCTCTCTCAGCCGGGGCGGCGGTGGGGGGGCTTGCGGAGGGGTGGCTGGGGTCGGCAGGCCGGCCCTGCCGGAGGCCCGTATGCAGGGGTGCCTGCACGGGGTGGGAAGGGCCGGCGGCGGGCTGCCTGTGCTGTCTCAGCCGGGGCGGCGGTGGGGGGGCTTGCGGGGGGTGGCTGGGGGCGGCAGGCCGGCCCTGCCGGAGGCCCGTATGCAGGGGTGCCTGCACGGGGTGGGAAGGGCCGGCGGCGGGCTGCCTGTGCTCTCTCAGCCGGGGCGGCGGTGGGGGGGGTTGCGGGGGGTGGCTGGGGGCGGCAGGCCGGCCCTGCCGGAGGCCCGTATGCAGGGGTGCCTGCACGGGGTGGGAAGGGCCGGCGGCGGGCTGCCTGTGCTGTCTCAGTCGGGGCGGCGGTGGGGGGGCTTGCGGGGGGTGGCTGGGGTCGGCAGGCCGGCCCTGCCGGAGGCCCGTATGCAGGGGTGCCTGCACGGGGTGGGTGGGCCTGCGGCGGGCTGCCTGTGCTCTCTGAGCCGGGGCGGCGGTGGGGGGGGCTTGCGGGGGGTGGCTGGGGGCGGCAGGCCGGCCCTGCCGGAGGCCCCTATGCAGGGGTGCCTGCACGGGGTGGGAAGGGCCGGCGGCGGGCTGCCTGTGCTCTCTCAGCCGGGGCGGCGGTGGGGGGGCTTGCGGGGGGTGGCTGGGGGCGGCAGGCCGGCCCTGCCGGAGGCCCGTATGCAGGGGTGCCTGCACGGGGTGGGAAGGGCCGGCGGCGGGCTGCCCGTGCTCTCTGAGCCGGGGCGGCGGTGGGGGGGGCTTGCGGGGGGTGGCTGGGGGCGGCAGGCCGGCCCTGCCGGAGGCCCGTATGCAGGGGTGCCTGCACGGGGTGGGAAGGGGCAGCGGCGGGCTGCCTGTGCTGTCTCAGCCGGGGCGGCGGTGGGGGGGCCTGCGGCGGGTGGCTGGGGGCGGCAGGCCGGCCCTGCCGGAGGCCCGTATGCAGGGGTGCCTGCACGGGGTGGGAAGGGCCGGCGGCGGGCTGCCTGTGCTCTCTCAGCCGGGGCGGCGGTGGGGGGGCTTGCGGAGGGGTGGCTGGGGTCGGCAGGCCGGCCCTGCCGGAGGCCCGTATGCAGGGGTGCCTGCACGGGGTGGGAAGGGCCGGCGGCGGGCTGCCTGTGCTGTCTCAGTCGGGGCGGCGGTGGGGGGGCTTGCGGGGGGTGGCTGGGGGCGGCAGGCCGGCCCTGCCGGAGGCCCGTATGCAGGGGTGCCTGCACGGGGTGGGAAGGGCCGGCGGCGGGCTGCCTGTGCTCTCTCAGCCGGGGCGGCGGTGGGGGGGGTTGCGGGGGGTGGCTGGGGGCGGCAGGCCGGCCCTGCCGGAGGCCCGTATGCAGGGGTGCCTGCACGGGGTGGGAAGGGCCGGCGGCGGGCTGCCTGTGCTGTCTCAGTCGGGGCGGCGGTGGGGGGGCTTGCGGGGGGTGGCTGGGGTCGGCAGGCCGGCCCTGCCGGAGGCCCGTATGCAGGGGTGCCTGCACGGGGTGGGTGGTCCTGCGGCGGGCTGCCTGTGCTCTCTGAGCCGGGGCGGCGGTGGGGGGGGCTTGCGGGGGGTGGCTGGGGGCGGCAGGCCGGCCCTGCCGGAGGCCCGTATGCAGGGGTGCCTGCACGGGGTGGGAAGGGCCGGCGGCGGGCTGCCTGTGCTCTCTCAGCCGGGGCGGCGGTGGGGGGGGTTGCGGGGGGTGGCTGTGGGCGGCAGGCCGGCCCTGCCGGAGGCCCGTATGCAGGGGTGCCTGCACGGGGTGGGAAGGGCCGGCGGCGGGCTGCCTGTGCTGTCTCAGCCGGGGCGGCGGTGGGGGGGCCTGTGGCGGGTGGCTGGGGGCGGCAGGCCGGCCCTGCCGGAGGCCCGTATGCAGGGGTGCCTGCACGGGGTGGGAAGGGCCGGCGGCGGGCTGCCTGTGCTCTCTCAGCCGGGGCGGCGGTGGGGGGGCTTGCGGGGGGTGGCTGGGGTCGGCAGGCCGGCCCTGCCGGAGGCCCGTATGCAGGGGTGCCTGCACGGGGTGGGAAGGGCCGGCGGCGGGCTGCCTGTGCTTTCTCAGCCGGGGCGGCGGTGGGGGGGCTTGTGGGGGGTGGCTGGGGGCGGCAGGCCGGCCCTGCCGGAGGCCCGTATGCAGGGGTGCCTGCACGGGGTGGGAAGGGCCGGCGGCGGGCTGCCTGTGCTCTCTCAGCCGGGGCGGCGGTGGGGGGGGTTGCGGGGGGTGGCTGGGGGCGGCAGGCCGGCCCTGCCGGAGGCCCGTATGCAGGGGTGCCTGCACGGGGTGGGAAGGGCCGGCGGCGGGCTGCCTGTGCTGTCTCAGTCGGGGCGGCGGTGGGGGGGCTTGCGGGGGGTGGCTGGGGTCGGCAGGCCGGCCCTGCCGGAGGCCCGTATGCAGGGGTGCCTGCACGGGGTGGGTGGGCCTGCGGCGGGCTGCCTGTGCTCTCTCAGCCGGGGCGGCGGTGGGGGGGGCTTGCGGGGGGTGGCTGGGGTCGGCAGGCCGGCCCTGCCGGAGGCCCGTATGCAGGGGTGCCTGCACGGGGTGGGAAGGGCCGGCGGCGGGCTGCCTGTGCTCTCTCAGCCGGGGCGGCGGTGGGGGGGGCTTGCGGGGGGTGGCTGGGGTCGGCAGGCCGGCCCTGCCGGAGGCCCGTATGCAGGGGTGCCTGCACGGGGTGGGAAGGGCCGGCGGCGGGCTGCCTGTGATCTCTCAGCCGGGGCGGCGGTGGGGGGGGTTGCGGGGGGTGGCTGGGGGCGGCAGGCCGGCCCTGCCGGAGGCCCGTATGCAGGGGTGCCTGCACGGGGTGGGAAGGGCCGGCGGCGGGCTGCCTGTGCTCTCTGAGCCGGGGCGGCGGTGGGGGGGGCTTGCGGGGGGTGGCTGGGGTCGGCAGGCCGGCCCTGCCGGAGGCCCGTATGCAGGGGTGCCTGCACGGGGTGGGAAGGGCCGGCGGCGGGCTGCCTGTGCTCTCTCAGCCGGGGCGGCGGTGGGGGGGCTTGCGGGGGGTGGCTGGGGGCGGCAGGCCGGCCCTGCCGGAGGCCCGTATGCAGGGGTGCCTGCACGGGGTGGGAAGGGGCGGCGGCGGGGTGCCTGTGCTCTCTGAGCCGGGGCGGCGGTGGGGGGGCTTGCGGGGGGTGGCTGGGGGCGGCAGGCCGGCCCTGCCGGAGGCCCGTATGCAGGGGTGCCTGCACGGGGTGGGAAGGGCCGGCGGCGGGCTGCCTGTGCTGTTTCAGTCGGGGCGGCGGTGGAGGGGCTTGCGGGGGATGGCTGGGGTCGGCAGGCCGGCCCTGCCGGAGGCCCGTATGCAGGGGTGCCTGCACGGGGTGGGTGGGCCTGCGGCGGGCTGCCTGTGCTCTCTGAGCCGGGGCGGCGGTTGGGGGGGCTTGCGGGGGGTGGCTGGGGGCGGCAGGCCGGCCCTGCCGGAGGCCCGTATGCAGGGGTGCCTGCACGGGGTGGGAAGGGGCGGCGGCGGGGTGCCTGTGCTCTCTGAGCCGGGGCGGCGGTGGGGGGGCTTGCGGGGGGTGGCTGGGGGCGGCAGGCCGGCCCTGCCGGAGGCCCGTATGCAGGGGTGCCTGCACGGGGTGGGAAGGGCCGGCGGCGGGCTGCCTGTGCTCTCTCAGCCGGGGCGGCGGTGGGGGGGCTTGCGGGGGGTGGCTGGGGGCGGCAGGCCGGCCCTGCCGGAGGCCCGTATGCAGGGGTGCCTGCACGGGGTGGGAAGGGCCGGCGGCGGGCTGCCTGTGCTCTCTCAGCCGGGGCGGCGGTGGGGGGGCTTGCGGGGGGTGGCTGGGGGCGGCAGGCCGGCCCTGCCGGAGGCCCGTTTGCAGGGGTGCCTGCACGGGGGTGGGTTGGGGGGGGCGGCGGGAATTTTTTGGTTTTTGTTGCTTTTTTATTTCTTTTTCCGCTTTTGAAACAGAGACGCCGCCCCGTCCTCGGGCGTTTCAGCCGAGCTGATGGAAAGCGGCGCCCCTTCCCGTCGCTTGCGGGGGGGGGTGGTGCAGGAGGGGGGAGGCGGCGCGCGCCTGAAATTCCCCTCGCCACCCCCCGTTTCCGAGACTTCGCCGTATCTAGTGGAAGGCGCTAAGCTTGGCCGGACTGTCTCGCTGAAGGCTTTCTTACTCTGCATCGGTTCTGACGGTGGGCGAGAAAAAAAAACAAAACCAAAGCAGAGCAGGGAAACAGTTACAAAAAGTTCTTGAGAGCCAGCACCGGCCCGCCCATCGGCAGACGGAGCGGCGCCCGGGGTCAACGAGTGCCACCCTGCTGCTTAGCAACCGGAACCCGAGCCGGCCCGCCCCGCCCACCCGCCGGCAAGGGGCGGGCGCTTCCCCGCGGCAGAAGGGGGAGACAGAGACTGAGAGACGGGGTCGAGGAGCAGGCGGGGAGCCTTGCGCTGAGGTAGGCTGGGGACGGGGCCTCTTTTCCGAGAAGATTGAGGTTTGAGTCGGGGGGGGGGGGGGGGGGCGGCGGCAGGGGCTGCTTGTGCGCTCTCGGCCGGGGCGGCGGTGGGGGGGTGGCGGGGTGGGGGGGGGCAGCGGAGCGCCCGTGCCGGAGGCCCGTATGCAGGGGTGCCCGCACCGGGGGGGGGGTGGGGGGGGGCGGCGGCAGGGGCTGCTTGTGCGCTCTCGGCCGGGGCGGCGGTGGGGGGGGGCTTGCGGGTGGGGGTGCGGCGGCCGGGCTGCCGTGCCGGAGGCCCGTTTGCAGGGGTGCCTGCACGGGGGGAGGTGGGGGGGGGGGGGGGGGGGTGGGGCGGGGCGGCGGGAATTTTTTGGTTTTTGTTGCTTTTTTATTTTTTTTCCGCTTTTGAAACACAGACGCCGCCCCGCCTTCGGGCGTTTCAGCCGAGCTGATAGAAAGCTGCGCCCCTTCCCGTTGCTTGCGGGGGGGGTTGGTGCCGCGGAAGGGGGTGGCGGGGGGGGCGGGAACGGGACGGGGACGGGGACGGGGACGGGGACGGGGACGGGGACGGGGACGGGGACGGGGACGGGTCTGGCCGACGGGTCTGGACGACAGCGCCCCCCCCACCCCGCGTCCCGGCCGGCCACCACGTCTACCCGGGACCGGGTCGGCGGGGAGGACAGGTCTACCCGGGACCGGGTCGGCGGGGAGGACAGGTCTACCCGACAGCGCCCCCCCCATCGCCCCGCGTCCCGGCCGGCCACCACGTCTACCCGGGACCGGTTCGGCGGGGAGGACAGGTCTACCAGGGACCGGTTCGGCGGGGAGGACAGGTCTACCCGACAGCGCCCCCCCCATCCCGGGTCCCGGCCGGCCACCA
>NW_027449060.1:27500-37500 GCF_030867145.1 Opisthocomus hoazin
AGCCCAACGCGGCGTGGCCACCGGCAGAGCCGGATTGCCGTAGAGGCTTCTCTGCAACGTGCCCGCGGATGGCTGCTGTTAACGGGCGTGGGGAGGGGGGGGGAAGCCACGGCAGGCTCCACTCCCAAACCCCGGCCCTACAAGCGTTCGAGTGCCGGAGACCGCCGCCCGTCTCGGCCCGGCCCTGGAGAAACCCCTCTTGGAGCCCTCGCTCCAGTCGGCAACGGCCACCGGAGCCTGCGGGCAAGCAGCGGCTTCGCGCGGCTTCTGGCAGTCGGAACCGCCGTGCGCGATAGGTAGGAAGCAGAACGGCCACGGCCAGGGCCGCCGGGCAACGCCCGAGTCTGCCGGCTGAGCCGCGGCTGACAAGCGTTCGAGTGCCGGCGACCGCCGCCGGTCTCGGCCCGGCCCTGGAGAAACCCCTCTTGGAGCCCTCGCTCCAGTCGGCAACGGCCACCGGAGCCTGCGGGCAAGCAGCGGCTTCGCGCGGCTTCTGGCAGTCGGAAGCGCCGTGAGCGATAGGTAGGAGGCAGAACGGCCACGGCCAGGGCCGCCGGGCAACGCCCGAGTCTGCCGGCTGAGCCGCGGGTGACAAGCGTTCGAGTGCCGGCGACCGCCGCCGGTCTCGGCCCGGCCCTGGAGAAACCCCTCTTGGAGCCTTCGCTCCAGTCGGCAACGGCCACCGGAGCCTGCGGGCAAGCAGCGGCTTCGCGCGGCTTCTGGCAGTCGGAAGCGCCGTGCGCGATAGGTAGGAGGCAGAACGGCCACGGCCAGGGCCGCCGGGCAACGCCCGAGTCTGCCGGCTGAGCCGCGGGTGACAAGCGTTCGAGTGCCGGCGACCGCCGCCCGTCTCGGCCCGGCCCTGGAGAAACCCCTCTTGGAGCCCTCGCTCCAGTCGGCAACGGCCACCGGAGCCTGCGGGCAAGCAGCGGCTTCGCGCGGCTTCTGGCAGTCGGAAGCGCCGTGCGCGATAGGTAGGAGGCAGAACGGCCACGGCCAGGTCCGCCGGGCAACGCCCGAGTCTGCCGGCTGAGCCGCGGGTGACAAGCGTTCGAGTGCCGGCGACCGCCGCCCGTCTCGGCCCGGCCCTGGAGAAACCCCTCTTGGAGCCCTCGCTCCAGTCGGCAACGGCCACCGGAGCCTGCGGGCAAGCAGCGGCTTCGCGCGGCTTCTGGCAGTCGGAACCGCCGTGCGCGATAGGTAGGAGGCAGAACGGCCACGGCCAGGGCCGCCGGGCAACGCCCGAGTCTGCCGGCTGAGCCGCGGGTGACAAGCGTTCGAGTGCCGGCGACCGCCGCCCGTCTCGGCCCGGCCCTGGAGAAACCCCTCTTGGAGCCCTCGCTCCAGTCGGCAACGGCCACCGGAGCCTGCGGGCAAGCAGCGGCTTCGCGCGGCTTCTGGCAGTCGGAAGCGCCGTGCGCGATAGGTAGGAGGCAGAACGGCCACGGCCACAGCCGCCGTGCAACGCCCGAGTCTGCCGGCTGAACCGCGAGTAGCTGCAGCGGTTCGATGGCGCTGGTCCGCGAGCGCCAGCCCTCTGCCCTAGTATACGGACAGCGAGGTCCCCGGCCCCGGCGGGCTCGAAGAGAACCGTCTTCCCCCAGCGGGGAGGCGCGCGAGCGCCGCCGACTCTTACCATGACGTAACTGGAGGCAGCGCAAAGCAGCGACCCCTTCGGCAGCTCCGAAGAAGAACCGGGCAAGACGTCTACCTGCCAGAACCGCGGTGGAGCCAAAGTCCCGCCGGAGCGAGGTAGACGAGGCATCCCTTTCCGCCGGCAGCTCCGGCGGCCACATCGGGCACACCGGACCCGGCGGACGGTAAAACGGGTAGACCTGGCCTCCCTGCCGGCAGAACGGGTAGACGAGGCCTCCCTGCCTGGAACCGGGTAGACCTGGCATCCCTGCCGGAAGCGGGTAGACCTGGCATCCCTGCCGGTAAAACGGGTAGACCTGGTCTCCCTGCCGGCAAAAAGGGTAGACCTGTTCTCCCTGCCGCCAGAACGGGTAGACCTGGCCTCCCTGCCGGTAAAACGGGTAGACCTGGTCTCCGTGCAGGTAAAACGGGTAGACCTGGCATCCCTGCCGGCAGAACGGGTAGACCTGGTCTCCCTGCCGGTAAAACGGGTAGACCTGGCCTCCCTGCAGGTAAAACGGGTAGACCTGTTATCCCTGCCGGCAAAACGGGTAGACCTGGCATCCCTGCCGGCAAAACGGGTAGACCTGGTCTCCCTGCCGGTAAATGGGTAGACCTGGTCTCCCTGCCGCTAGAACGGGTAGACCTGGCCTCCCTGCCGGCAGAACGGGTAGACCTGGCCTCCCTGCCGGTAAAACGGGTAGACCTGGCATCCCTGCAGGTAAAACGGGTAGACCTGGCATCCCTGCCGGCAAAACGGGTAGACCTGGCATCCCTGCCGGCAAAACGGGTAGACCTGGTCTCCCTGCCGGTAAATGGGTAGACCTGTTCTCCCTGCCGCCAGAACGGGTAGACCTGGCCTCCCTGCCGGTAAAACGGGTAGACCTGGTCTCCGTGCAGGTAAAACGGGTAGACCTTGCATCCCTGCCGGCAAAACGGGTAGACCTGGTCTCCCTGCCGGTAAAACGGGTAGACCTGGCCTCCCTGCAGGTAAAACGGGTAGACCTGTTATCCCTGCCGGCAAAACGGGTAGACCTGGCATCCCTGCCGGCAAAACGGGTAGACCTGGTCTCCCTGCCGGTAAATGGGTAGACCTGGTCTCCCTGCCGCTAGAACGGGTAGACCTGGCCTCCCTGCCGGCAGAACGGGTAGACCTGGCCTCCCTGCCGGTAAAACGGGTAGACCTGGCATCCCTGCAGGTAAAACGGGTAGACCTGGCATCCCTGCCGGTAAAACGGGTAGACCTGTTCTCCCTGCCGGTAAAACGGGTAGACCTGGCATCCCTGCCGGCAAAACGGGTAGACCTGGTCTCCCTGCCGGCAAAAAGGGTAGACCTGTTCTCCCTGCCGCCAGAACGGGTAGACCTGGCCTCCCTGCCGGTAAAACGGGTAGACCTGGTCTCCGTGCAGGTAAAACGGGTAGACCTGGCATCCCTGCCGGCAGAACGGGTAGACCTGGTCTCCCTGCCGCCAGAACGGGTAGACCTGGCATCCCTGCCGGCAAAACGGGTAGACCTGGTCTCCCTGCCGGTAAAACGGGTAGACCTGGCATCCCTGCAGGTAAAACGGGTAGACCTGTTATCCCTGCCGGCAAAACGGGTAGACCTGGCATCCCTGCCGGCAAAACGGGTAGACCTGGTCTCCCTGCCGGTAAATGGGTAGACCTGGTCTCCCTGCCGCTAGAACGGGTAGACCTGGCCTCCCTGCCGGCAGAACGGGTAGACCTGGCCTCCCTGCCGGTAAAACGGGTAGACCTGGCATCCCTGCAGGTAAAACGGGTAGACCTGGCATCCCTGCCGGCAAAACGGGTAGACCTGGTCTCCCTGCCGGTAAAACGGGTAGACCTGTTCTCCCTGCAGGTAAAACGGGTAGACCTGTTCTCCCTGCCGCCAGAACGGGTAGACCTGGCATCCCTGCCGGCAAAACGGGTAGACCTGGTCTCCCTGCCGGCAGAAGGGGTAGACCTGGTCTCCCTGCAGGTAAATCGGGTAGACCTGTTATCCCTGCCGGCAAAACGGGTAGACCTGGTCTCCCTGCAGCCAGAACGGGTAGACCTGGTCTCCCTGCCGGCAAAACGGGTAGACCTGGTCTCCCTGCCGGCAAAAAGGGTAGACCTGTTCTCCCTGCCGCCAGAACGGGTAGACCTGGTCTCCCTGCCGGTAAATGGGTAGACCTGGTCTCCCTGCCGGCAATATGGGTAGACCTGGCCTCCCTGCAGCCAGAACGGGTAGACCTGGCATCCCTGCCGGTAAATGGGTAGACCTGGCATCCCTGCCGGTAAAACGGGTAGACCTGGCATCCCTGCCGGCAATACGGGTAGACCTGGTCTCCCTGCCGCTAGAACGGGTAGACCTGGCATCCCTGCCGGTAAAACGGGTAGACCTGGCCTCCCTGCCGGCAATACGGGTAGACCTGGCCTCCCTGCCGGTAAAACGGGTAGACCTGGCATCCCTGCCGGCAGAACGGGTAGACCTGGTCTCCCTGCCGCCAGAACGGGTAGACCTGGCCTCCCTGCAGGTAAAACGGGTAGACCTGGCCTCCCTGCCGGCAGAAGGGGTAGACCTGGCCTCCCTGCCGGCAGAAGGGGTAGACCTGTCCTCCCTGCGGAGAGAGCGGGTCGCCCGTGCTGGAGGCCCGTATGCAGGGGTGCCTGCACGGGGTGGGAAGGGCCGGCGGCGGGCTGCCTGTGCTCTCTCAGCCGGGGCGGCGGTGGGGGGGCTTGCGGGGGGTGGCTGGGGTCGGCAGGCCGGCCCTGCCGGAGGCCCGTATGCAGGGGTGCCTGCACGGGGTGGGAAGGGGCGGCGGCGGGCTGCCTGTGCTCTCTCAGCCGGGGCGGCGGTGGGGGGGCTTGTGGGGGGTGGCTGGGGGCGGCAGGCCGGCCGTGCCGGAGGCCCGTATGCAGGGGTGCCTGCACGGGGTGGGAAGGGGCGGCGGCGGGGTGCCTGTGCTGTCTCAGCCGGGGCGGCGGTGGGGGGGCTTGTGGGGGGTGGCTGGGGGCGGCAGGCCGGCCCTGCCGGAGGCCCCTATGCAGGGGTGCCTGCACGGGGTGGGAAGGGCCGGCGGCGGGCTGCCTGTGCTCTCTCAGCCGGGGCGGCGGTGGGGGGGCTTGTGGGGGGTGGCTGGGGGCGGCAGGCCGGCCGTGCCGGAGGCCCGTATGCAGGGGTGCCTGCACGGGGTGGGAAGGGGCGGCGGCGGGGTGCCTGTGCTGTCTCAGCCGGGGCGGCGGTGGGGGGGCTTGCGGGGGGTGGCTGGGGGCGGCAGGCCGGCCCTGCTGGAGGCCCCTATGCAGGGGTGCCTGCACGGGGTGGGAAGGGCCGGCGGCGGGCTGCCTGTGCTCTCTCAGCCGGGGCGGCGGTGGGGGGGCTTGCGGGGGGTGGCTGGGGGCGGCAGGCCGGCCCTGCCGGAGGCCCCTATGCAGGGGTGCCTGCACGGGGTGGGAAGGGCCGGCGGCGGGCTGCCTGTGCTCTCTCAGCCGGGGCGGCGGTGGGGGGGCTTGCGGGGGGTGGCTGGGGGCGGCAGGCCGGCCCTGCCGGAGGCCCCTATGCAGGGGTGCCTGCACGGGGTGGGAAGGGCCGGCGGCGGGCTGCCTGTGCTCTCTCAGCCGGGGCGGCGGTGGGGGGGCTTGCGGGGGGTGGCTGGGGTCGGCAGGCCGGCCCTGCCGGAGGCCCGTATGCAGGGGTGCCTGCACGGGGTGGGAAGGGCCGGCGGCGGGCTGCCCGTGCTCTCTGAGCCGGGGCGGCGGTGGGGGGGGCTTGCGGGGGGTGGCTGGGGGCGGCAGGCCGGCCCTGCCGGAGGCCCGTATGCAGGGGTGCCTGCACGGGGTGGGAAGGGGCAGCGGCGGGCTGCCTGTGCTGTCTCAGCCGGGGCGGCGGTGGGGGGGCCTGCGGCGGGTGGCTGGGGGCGGCAGGCCGGCCCTGCCGGAGGCCCGTATGCAGGGGTGCCTGCACGGGGTGGGAAGGGCCGGCGGCGGGCTGCCTGTGCTCTCTCAGCCGGGGCGGCGGTGGGGGGGCTTGCGGAGGGGTGGCTGGGGTCGGCAGGCCGGCCCTGCCGGAGGCCCGTATGCAGGGGTGCCTGCACGGGGTGGGAAGGGCCGGCGGCGGGCTGCCTGTGCTGTCTCAGCCGGGGCGGCGGTGGGGGGGCTTGCGGGGGGTGGCTGGGGGCGGCAGGCCGGCCCTGCCGGAGGCCCGTATGCAGGGGTGCCTGCACGGGGTGGGAAGGGCCGGCGGCGGGCTGCCTGTGCTCTCTCAGCCGGGGCGGCGGTGGGGGGGGTTGCGGGGGGTGGCTGGGGGCGGCAGGCCGGCCCTGCCGGAGGCCCGTATGCAGGGGTGCCTGCACGGGGTGGGAAGGGCCGGCGGCGGGCTGCCTGTGCTGTCTCAGTCGGGGCGGCGGTGGGGGGGCTTGCGGGGGGTGGCTGGGGTCGGCAGGCCGGCCCTGCCGGAGGCCCGTATGCAGGGGTGCCTGCACGGGGTGGGTGGGCCTGCGGCGGGCTGCCTGTGCTCTCTGAGCCGGGGCGGCGGTGGGGGGGGCTTGCGGGGGGTGGCTGGGGGCGGCAGGCCGGCCCTGCCGGAGGCCCCTATGCAGGGGTGCCTGCACGGGGTGGGAAGGGCCGGCGGCGGGCTGCCTGTGCTCTCTCAGCCGGGGCGGCGGTGGGGGGGCTTGCGGGGGGTGGCTGGGGGCGGCAGGCCGGCCCTGCCGGAGGCCCGTATGCAGGGGTGCCTGCACGGGGTGGGAAGGGCCGGCGGCGGGCTGCCCGTGCTCTCTGAGCCGGGGCGGCGGTGGGGGGGGCTTGCGGGGGGTGGCTGGGGGCGGCAGGCCGGCCCTGCCGGAGGCCCGTATGCAGGGGTGCCTGCACGGGGTGGGAAGGGGCAGCGGCGGGCTGCCTGTGCTGTCTCAGCCGGGGCGGCGGTGGGGGGGCCTGCGGCGGGTGGCTGGGGGCGGCAGGCCGGCCCTGCCGGAGGCCCGTATGCAGGGGTGCCTGCACGGGGTGGGAAGGGCCGGCGGCGGGCTGCCTGTGCTCTCTCAGCCGGGGCGGCGGTGGGGGGGCTTGCGGAGGGGTGGCTGGGGTCGGCAGGCCGGCCCTGCCGGAGGCCCGTATGCAGGGGTGCCTGCACGGGGTGGGAAGGGCCGGCGGCGGGCTGCCTGTGCTGTCTCAGTCGGGGCGGCGGTGGGGGGGCTTGCGGGGGGTGGCTGGGGGCGGCAGGCCGGCCCTGCCGGAGGCCCGTATGCAGGGGTGCCTGCACGGGGTGGGAAGGGCCGGCGGCGGGCTGCCTGTGCTCTCTCAGCCGGGGCGGCGGTGGGGGGGGTTGCGGGGGGTGGCTGGGGGCGGCAGGCCGGCCCTGCCGGAGGCCCGTATGCAGGGGTGCCTGCACGGGGTGGGAAGGGCCGGCGGCGGGCTGCCTGTGCTGTCTCAGTCGGGGCGGCGGTGGGGGGGCTTGCGGGGGGTGGCTGGGGTCGGCAGGCCGGCCCTGCCGGAGGCCCGTATGCAGGGGTGCCTGCACGGGGTGGGTGGTCCTGCGGCGGGCTGCCTGTGCTCTCTGAGCCGGGGCGGCGGTGGGGGGGGCTTGCGGGGGGTGGCTGGGGGCGGCAGGCCGGCCCTGCCGGAGGCCCGTATGCAGGGGTGCCTGCACGGGGTGGGAAGGGCCGGCGGCGGGCTGCCTGTGCTCTCTCAGCCGGGGCGGCGGTGGGGGGGGTTGCGGGGGGTGGCTGTGGGCGGCAGGCCGGCCCTGCCGGAGGCCCGTATGCAGGGGTGCCTGCACGGGGTGGGAAGGGCCGGCGGCGGGCTGCCTGTGCTGTCTCAGCCGGGGCGGCGGTGGGGGGGCCTGTGGCGGGTGGCTGGGGGCGGCAGGCCGGCCCTGCCGGAGGCCCGTATGCAGGGGTGCCTGCACGGGGTGGGAAGGGCCGGCGGCGGGCTGCCTGTGCTCTCTCAGCCGGGGCGGCGGTGGGGGGGCTTGCGGGGGGTGGCTGGGGTCGGCAGGCCGGCCCTGCCGGAGGCCCGTATGCAGGGGTGCCTGCACGGGGTGGGAAGGGCCGGCGGCGGGCTGCCTGTGCTTTCTCAGCCGGGGCGGCGGTGGGGGGGCTTGTGGGGGGTGGCTGGGGGCGGCAGGCCGGCCCTGCCGGAGGCCCGTATGCAGGGGTGCCTGCACGGGGTGGGAAGGGCCGGCGGCGGGCTGCCTGTGCTCTCTCAGCCGGGGCGGCGGTGGGGGGGGTTGCGGGGGGTGGCTGGGGGCGGCAGGCCGGCCCTGCCGGAGGCCCGTATGCAGGGGTGCCTGCACGGGGTGGGAAGGGCCGGCGGCGGGCTGCCTGTGCTGTCTCAGTCGGGGCGGCGGTGGGGGGGCTTGCGGGGGGTGGCTGGGGTCGGCAGGCCGGCCCTGCCGGAGGCCCGTATGCAGGGGTGCCTGCACGGGGTGGGTGGGCCTGCGGCGGGCTGCCTGTGCTCTCTCAGCCGGGGCGGCGGTGGGGGGGGCTTGCGGGGGGTGGCTGGGGTCGGCAGGCCGGCCCTGCCGGAGGCCCGTATGCAGGGGTGCCTGCACGGGGTGGGAAGGGCCGGCGGCGGGCTGCCTGTGCTCTCTCAGCCGGGGCGGCGGTGGGGGGGGCTTGCGGGGGGTGGCTGGGGTCGGCAGGCCGGCCCTGCCGGAGGCCCGTATGCAGGGGTGCCTGCACGGGGTGGGAAGGGCCGGCGGCGGGCTGCCTGTGATCTCTCAGCCGGGGCGGCGGTGGGGGGGGTTGCGGGGGGTGGCTGGGGGCGGCAGGCCGGCCCTGCCGGAGGCCCGTATGCAGGGGTGCCTGCACGGGGTGGGAAGGGCCGGCGGCGGGCTGCCTGTGCTCTCTGAGCCGGGGCGGCGGTGGGGGGGGCTTGCGGGGGGTGGCTGGGGTCGGCAGGCCGGCCCTGCCGGAGGCCCGTATGCAGGGGTGCCTGCACGGGGTGGGAAGGGCCGGCGGCGGGCTGCCTGTGCTCTCTCAGCCGGGGCGGCGGTGGGGGGGCTTGCGGGGGGTGGCTGGGGGCGGCAGGCCGGCCCTGCCGGAGGCCCGTATGCAGGGGTGCCTGCACGGGGTGGGAAGGGGCGGCGGCGGGGTGCCTGTGCTCTCTGAGCCGGGGCGGCGGTGGGGGGGCTTGCGGGGGGTGGCTGGGGGCGGCAGGCCGGCCCTGCCGGAGGCCCGTATGCAGGGGTGCCTGCACGGGGTGGGAAGGGCCGGCGGCGGGCTGCCTGTGCTGTTTCAGTCGGGGCGGCGGTGGAGGGGCTTGCGGGGGATGGCTGGGGTCGGCAGGCCGGCCCTGCCGGAGGCCCGTATGCAGGGGTGCCTGCACGGGGTGGGTGGGCCTGCGGCGGGCTGCCTGTGCTCTCTGAGCCGGGGCGGCGGTTGGGGGGGCTTGCGGGGGGTGGCTGGGGGCGGCAGGCCGGCCCTGCCGGAGGCCCGTATGCAGGGGTGCCTGCACGGGGTGGGAAGGGGCGGCGGCGGGGTGCCTGTGCTCTCTGAGCCGGGGCGGCGGTGGGGGGGCTTGCGGGGGGTGGCTGGGGGCGGCAGGCCGGCCCTGCCGGAGGCCCGTATGCAGGGGTGCCTGCACGGGGTGGGAAGGGCCGGCGGCGGGCTGCCTGTGCTCTCTCAGCCGGGGCGGCGGTGGGGGGGCTTGCGGGGGGTGGCTGGGGGCGGCAGGCCGGCCCTGCCGGAGGCCCGTATGCAGGGGTGCCTGCACGGGGTGGGAAGGGCCGGCGGCGGGCTGCCTGTGCTCTCTCAGCCGGGGCGGCGGTGGGGGGGCTTGCGGGGGGTGGCTGGGGGCGGCAGGCCGGCCCTGCCGGAGGCCCGTTTGCAGGGGTGCCTGCACGGGGGTGGGTTGGGGGGGGCGGCGGGAATTTTTTGGTTTTTGTTGCTTTTTTATTTCTTTTTCCGCTTTTGAAACAGAGACGCCGCCCCGTCCTCGGGCGTTTCAGCCGAGCTGATGGAAAGCGGCGCCCCTTCCCGTCGCTTGCGGGGGGGGGTGGTGCAGGAGGGGGGAGGCGGCGCGCGCCTGAAATTCCCCTCGCCACCCCCCGTTTCCGAGACTTCGCCGTATCTAGTGGAAGGCGCTAAGCTTGGCCGGACTGTCTCGCTGAAGGCTTTCTTACTCTGCATCGGTTCTGACGGTGGGCGAGAAAAAAAAACAAAACCAAAGCAGAGCAGGGAAACAGTTACAAAAAGTTCTTGAGAGCCAGCACCGGCCCGCCCATCGGCAGACGGAGCGGCGCCCGGGGTCAACGAGTGCCACCCTGCTGCTTAGCAACCGGAACCCGAGCCGGCCCGCCCCGCCCACCCGCCGGCAAGGGGCGGGCGCTTCCCCGCGGCAGAAGGGGGAGACAGAGACTGAGAGACGGGGTCGAGGAGCAGGCGGG
>NW_027449060.1:50000-60000 GCF_030867145.1 Opisthocomus hoazin
CGGGAGCGTAAAGGGACGTGCCAGAGGAGACTGCGACCCACGCAGGCGGGCGCGACCCGGCGACCGAGGCCCCCTTGACGGGGCGGCTCGCTCCGCAGCGGGCGGCGGTGCGGCAACCGAGAAACCAGAACGCCGCAGCGACGGCTGCGGCGGAAGAGGCGGGGGGACGCCCCGACCTCGCGGGCCGCTCTCGGGGCGCACCCACGCGGATGCGGCCCACACAAGGCTCGTGGTTTCGGTCCGTGTCTTTCGCTTTTTGCCTGGCCCCGATCGTCTCGGTTCGTCCGCCCCACCGCCCGGCGCTGCTTGCGGCCGGCACCCACGGGTAACCCGGCCCGAGGCCCGCACCGGCGCCTGGCGTGCTTTAGGACACCTGAGGGCTCGCGGGGCCGCGCGGCCGTCACACAGCCCGGTTCGGTAAAGAAGCCCGAGGAACCCCAACCGAGCAGGTAGCGGGATGGGGGGGGTGCGGGGTGACACGGGGAGGCACGCGCCCCGCCGCTTCCACCACCGCCGTCTCTTTGCTCGTCACGGTCCGCGCCGCTCGGAGGGAAGGGGACAACACCTCGCACGAGACGGGAAGCGACATTGGAAAGGAGACCGCCCGGCCCGAACACCGGAGCCCCGCCGTGGCTCCCTATGACGGGGAGTACGGAAGACCCGGCCCGCCGGGGGCCCTCTCCGACGCCACCCGAAAAGCCTCATCGATCAGGAAAGGGAAGGGGAACGGAGGAGAAGCGGAGGCCCCACGGCCACGGTTCCTGGGACAGCGACGGCCGCGCGCGCCGGCCCCCGGACCCCGAACCTCGGGCAGGGCTGGGCAGCACAGGCGCGGGGCCCTGCGTGCGAGCGAGCGAGCGGGCAGCGTCGACAGCAGAAGCCCAACGCGGCGTGGCCACCGGCAGAGCCGGATTGCCGTAGAGGCTTCTCTGCAACGTGCCCGCGGATGGCTGCTGTTAACGGGCGTGGGGAGGGGGGGGGAAGCCACGGCAGGCTCCACTCCCAAACCCCGGCCCTACAAGCGTTCGAGTGCCGGAGACCGCCGCCCGTCTCGGCCCGGCCCTGGAGAAACCCCTCTTGGAGCCCTCGCTCCAGTCGGCAACGGCCACCGGAGCCTGCGGGCAAGCAGCGGCTTCGCGCGGCTTCTGGCAGTCGGAACCGCCGTGCGCGATAGGTAGGAAGCAGAACGGCCACGGCCAGGGCCGCCGGGCAACGCCCGAGTCTGCCGGCTGAGCCGCGGCTGACAAGCGTTCGAGTGCCGGCGACCGCCGCCGGTCTCGGCCCGGCCCTGGAGAAACCCCTCTTGGAGCCCTCGCTCCAGTCGGCAACGGCCACCGGAGCCTGCGGGCAAGCAGCGGCTTCGCGCGGCTTCTGGCAGTCGGAAGCGCCGTGAGCGATAGGTAGGAGGCAGAACGGCCACGGCCAGGGCCGCCGGGCAACGCCCGAGTCTGCCGGCTGAGCCGCGGGTGACAAGCGTTCGAGTGCCGGCGACCGCCGCCGGTCTCGGCCCGGCCCTGGAGAAACCCCTCTTGGAGCCTTCGCTCCAGTCGGCAACGGCCACCGGAGCCTGCGGGCAAGCAGCGGCTTCGCGCGGCTTCTGGCAGTCGGAAGCGCCGTGCGCGATAGGTAGGAGGCAGAACGGCCACGGCCAGGGCCGCCGGGCAACGCCCGAGTCTGCCGGCTGAGCCGCGGGTGACAAGCGTTCGAGTGCCGGCGACCGCCGCCCGTCTCGGCCCGGCCCTGGAGAAACCCCTCTTGGAGCCCTCGCTCCAGTCGGCAACGGCCACCGGAGCCTGCGGGCAAGCAGCGGCTTCGCGCGGCTTCTGGCAGTCGGAAGCGCCGTGCGCGATAGGTAGGAGGCAGAACGGCCACGGCCAGGTCCGCCGGGCAACGCCCGAGTCTGCCGGCTGAGCCGCGGGTGACAAGCGTTCGAGTGCCGGCGACCGCCGCCCGTCTCGGCCCGGCCCTGGAGAAACCCCTCTTGGAGCCCTCGCTCCAGTCGGCAACGGCCACCGGAGCCTGCGGGCAAGCAGCGGCTTCGCGCGGCTTCTGGCAGTCGGAACCGCCGTGCGCGATAGGTAGGAGGCAGAACGGCCACGGCCAGGGCCGCCGGGCAACGCCCGAGTCTGCCGGCTGAGCCGCGGGTGACAAGCGTTCGAGTGCCGGCGACCGCCGCCCGTCTCGGCCCGGCCCTGGAGAAACCCCTCTTGGAGCCCTCGCTCCAGTCGGCAACGGCCACCGGAGCCTGCGGGCAAGCAGCGGCTTCGCGCGGCTTCTGGCAGTCGGAAGCGCCGTGCGCGATAGGTAGGAGGCAGAACGGCCACGGCCACAGCCGCCGTGCAACGCCCGAGTCTGCCGGCTGAACCGCGAGTAGCTGCAGCGGTTCGATGGCGCTGGTCCGCGAGCGCCAGCCCTCTGCCCTAGTATACGGACAGCGAGGTCCCCGGCCCCGGCGGGCTCGAAGAGAACCGTCTTCCCCCAGCGGGGAGGCGCGCGAGCGCCGCCGACTCTTACCATGACGTAACTGGAGGCAGCGCAAAGCAGCGACCCCTTCGGCAGCTCCGAAGAAGAACCGGGCAAGACGTCTACCTGCCAGAACCGCGGTGGAGCCAAAGTCCCGCCGGAGCGAGGTAGACGAGGCATCCCTTTCCGCCGGCAGCTCCGGCGGCCACATCGGGCACACCGGACCCGGCGGACGGTAAAACGGGTAGACCTGGCCTCCCTGCCGGCAGAACGGGTAGACGAGGCCTCCCTGCCTGGAACCGGGTAGACCTGGCATCCCTGCCGGAAGCGGGTAGACCTGGCATCCCTGCCGGTAAAACGGGTAGACCTGGTCTCCCTGCCGGCAAAAAGGGTAGACCTGTTCTCCCTGCCGCCAGAACGGGTAGACCTGGCCTCCCTGCCGGTAAAACGGGTAGACCTGGTCTCCGTGCAGGTAAAACGGGTAGACCTGGCATCCCTGCCGGCAGAACGGGTAGACCTGGTCTCCCTGCCGGTAAAACGGGTAGACCTGGCCTCCCTGCAGGTAAAACGGGTAGACCTGTTATCCCTGCCGGCAAAACGGGTAGACCTGGCATCCCTGCCGGCAAAACGGGTAGACCTGGTCTCCCTGCCGGTAAATGGGTAGACCTGGTCTCCCTGCCGCTAGAACGGGTAGACCTGGCCTCCCTGCCGGCAGAACGGGTAGACCTGGCCTCCCTGCCGGTAAAACGGGTAGACCTGGCATCCCTGCAGGTAAAACGGGTAGACCTGGCATCCCTGCCGGTAAAACGGGTAGACCTGTTCTCCCTGCCGGTAAAACGGGTAGACCTGGCATCCCTGCCGGCAAAACGGGTAGACCTGGTCTCCCTGCCGGCAAAAAGGGTAGACCTGTTCTCCCTGCCGCCAGAACGGGTAGACCTGGCCTCCCTGCCGGTAAAACGGGTAGACCTGGTCTCCGTGCAGGTAAAACGGGTAGACCTGGCATCCCTGCCGGCAGAACGGGTAGACCTGGTCTCCCTGCCGCCAGAACGGGTAGACCTGGCATCCCTGCCGGCAAAACGGGTAGACCTGGTCTCCCTGCCGGTAAAACGGGTAGACCTGGCATCCCTGCAGGTAAAACGGGTAGACCTGTTATCCCTGCCGGCAAAACGGGTAGACCTGGCATCCCTGCCGGCAAAACGGGTAGACCTGGTCTCCCTGCCGGTAAATGGGTAGACCTGGTCTCCCTGCCGCTAGAACGGGTAGACCTGGCCTCCCTGCCGGCAGAACGGGTAGACCTGGCCTCCCTGCCGGTAAAACGGGTAGACCTGGCATCCCTGCAGGTAAAACGGGTAGACCTGGCATCCCTGCCGGCAAAACGGGTAGACCTGGTCTCCCTGCCGGTAAAACGGGTAGACCTGTTCTCCCTGCAGGTAAAACGGGTAGACCTGTTCTCCCTGCCGCCAGAACGGGTAGACCTGGCATCCCTGCCGGCAAAACGGGTAGACCTGGTCTCCCTGCCGGCAGAAGGGGTAGACCTGGTCTCCCTGCAGGTAAATCGGGTAGACCTGTTATCCCTGCCGGCAAAACGGGTAGACCTGGTCTCCCTGCAGCCAGAACGGGTAGACCTGGTCTCCCTGCCGGCAAAACGGGTAGACCTGGTCTCCCTGCCGGCAAAAAGGGTAGACCTGTTCTCCCTGCCGCCAGAACGGGTAGACCTGGTCTCCCTGCCGGTAAATGGGTAGACCTGGTCTCCCTGCCGGCAATATGGGTAGACCTGGCCTCCCTGCAGCCAGAACGGGTAGACCTGGCATCCCTGCCGGTAAATGGGTAGACCTGGCATCCCTGCCGGTAAAACGGGTAGACCTGGCATCCCTGCCGGCAATACGGGTAGACCTGGTCTCCCTGCCGCTAGAACGGGTAGACCTGGCATCCCTGCCGGTAAAACGGGTAGACCTGGCCTCCCTGCCGGCAATACGGGTAGACCTGGCCTCCCTGCCGGTAAAACGGGTAGACCTGGCATCCCTGCCGGCAGAACGGGTAGACCTGGTCTCCCTGCCGCCAGAACGGGTAGACCTGGCCTCCCTGCAGGTAAAACGGGTAGACCTGGCCTCCCTGCCGGCAGAAGGGGTAGACCTGGCCTCCCTGCCGGCAGAAGGGGTAGACCTGTCCTCCCTGCGGAGAGAGCGGGTCGCCCGTGCTGGAGGCCCGTATGCAGGGGTGCCTGCACGGGGTGGGAAGGGCCGGCGGCGGGCTGCCTGTGCTCTCTCAGCCGGGGCGGCGGTGGGGGGGCTTGCGGGGGGTGGCTGGGGTCGGCAGGCCGGCCCTGCCGGAGGCCCGTATGCAGGGGTGCCTGCACGGGGTGGGAAGGGGCGGCGGCGGGCTGCCTGTGCTCTCTCAGCCGGGGCGGCGGTGGGGGGGCTTGTGGGGGGTGGCTGGGGGCGGCAGGCCGGCCGTGCCGGAGGCCCGTATGCAGGGGTGCCTGCACGGGGTGGGAAGGGGCGGCGGCGGGGTGCCTGTGCTGTCTCAGCCGGGGCGGCGGTGGGGGGGCTTGTGGGGGGTGGCTGGGGGCGGCAGGCCGGCCCTGCCGGAGGCCCCTATGCAGGGGTGCCTGCACGGGGTGGGAAGGGCCGGCGGCGGGCTGCCTGTGCTCTCTCAGCCGGGGCGGCGGTGGGGGGGCTTGTGGGGGGTGGCTGGGGGCGGCAGGCCGGCCGTGCCGGAGGCCCGTATGCAGGGGTGCCTGCACGGGGTGGGAAGGGGCGGCGGCGGGGTGCCTGTGCTGTCTCAGCCGGGGCGGCGGTGGGGGGGCTTGCGGGGGGTGGCTGGGGGCGGCAGGCCGGCCCTGCTGGAGGCCCCTATGCAGGGGTGCCTGCACGGGGTGGGAAGGGCCGGCGGCGGGCTGCCTGTGCTCTCTCAGCCGGGGCGGCGGTGGGGGGGCTTGCGGGGGGTGGCTGGGGGCGGCAGGCCGGCCCTGCCGGAGGCCCCTATGCAGGGGTGCCTGCACGGGGTGGGAAGGGCCGGCGGCGGGCTGCCTGTGCTCTCTCAGCCGGGGCGGCGGTGGGGGGGCTTGCGGGGGGTGGCTGGGGGCGGCAGGCCGGCCCTGCCGGAGGCCCCTATGCAGGGGTGCCTGCACGGGGTGGGAAGGGCCGGCGGCGGGCTGCCTGTGCTCTCTCAGCCGGGGCGGCGGTGGGGGGGCTTGCGGGGGGTGGCTGGGGTCGGCAGGCCGGCCCTGCCGGAGGCCCGTATGCAGGGGTGCCTGCACGGGGTGGGAAGGGCCGGCGGCGGGCTGCCCGTGCTCTCTGAGCCGGGGCGGCGGTGGGGGGGGCTTGCGGGGGGTGGCTGGGGGCGGCAGGCCGGCCCTGCCGGAGGCCCGTATGCAGGGGTGCCTGCACGGGGTGGGAAGGGGCAGCGGCGGGCTGCCTGTGCTGTCTCAGCCGGGGCGGCGGTGGGGGGGCCTGCGGCGGGTGGCTGGGGGCGGCAGGCCGGCCCTGCCGGAGGCCCGTATGCAGGGGTGCCTGCACGGGGTGGGAAGGGCCGGCGGCGGGCTGCCTGTGCTCTCTCAGCCGGGGCGGCGGTGGGGGGGCTTGCGGAGGGGTGGCTGGGGTCGGCAGGCCGGCCCTGCCGGAGGCCCGTATGCAGGGGTGCCTGCACGGGGTGGGAAGGGCCGGCGGCGGGCTGCCTGTGCTGTCTCAGCCGGGGCGGCGGTGGGGGGGCTTGCGGGGGGTGGCTGGGGGCGGCAGGCCGGCCCTGCCGGAGGCCCGTATGCAGGGGTGCCTGCACGGGGTGGGAAGGGCCGGCGGCGGGCTGCCTGTGCTCTCTCAGCCGGGGCGGCGGTGGGGGGGGTTGCGGGGGGTGGCTGGGGGCGGCAGGCCGGCCCTGCCGGAGGCCCGTATGCAGGGGTGCCTGCACGGGGTGGGAAGGGCCGGCGGCGGGCTGCCTGTGCTGTCTCAGTCGGGGCGGCGGTGGGGGGGCTTGCGGGGGGTGGCTGGGGTCGGCAGGCCGGCCCTGCCGGAGGCCCGTATGCAGGGGTGCCTGCACGGGGTGGGTGGGCCTGCGGCGGGCTGCCTGTGCTCTCTGAGCCGGGGCGGCGGTGGGGGGGGCTTGCGGGGGGTGGCTGGGGGCGGCAGGCCGGCCCTGCCGGAGGCCCGTATGCAGGGGTGCCTGCACGGGGTGGGAAGGGCCGGCGGCGGGCTGCCTGTGCTCTCTCAGCCGGGGCGGCGGTGGGGGGGCTTGCGGGGGGTGGCTGGGGGCGGCAGGCCGGCCCTGCCGGAGGCCCGTATGCAGGGGTGCCTGCACGGGGTGGGAAGGGCCGGCGGCGGGCTGCCCGTGCTCTCTGAGCCGGGGCGGCGGTGGGGGGGGCTTGCGGGGGGTGGCTGGGGGCGGCAGGCCGGCCCTGCCGGAGGCCCGTATGCAGGGGTGCCTGCACGGGGTGGGAAGGGGCAGCGGCGGGCTGCCTGTGCTGTCTCAGCCGGGGCGGCGGTGGGGGGGCCTGCGGCGGGTGGCTGGGGGCGGCAGGCCGGCCCTGCCGGAGGCCCGTATGCAGGGGTGCCTGCACGGGGTGGGAAGGGCCGGCGGCGGGCTGCCTGTGCTCTCTCAGCCGGGGCGGCGGTGGGGGGGCTTGCGGAGGGGTGGCTGGGGTCGGCAGGCCGGCCCTGCCGGAGGCCCGTATGCAGGGGTGCCTGCACGGGGTGGGAAGGGCCGGCGGCGGGCTGCCTGTGCTGTCTCAGTCGGGGCGGCGGTGGGGGGGCTTGCGGGGGGTGGCTGGGGGCGGCAGGCCGGCCCTGCCGGAGGCCCGTATGCAGGGGTGCCTGCACGGGGTGGGAAGGGCCGGCGGCGGGCTGCCTGTGCTCTCTCAGCCGGGGCGGCGGTGGGGGGGGTTGCGGGGGGTGGCTGGGGGCGGCAGGCCGGCCCTGCCGGAGGCCCGTATGCAGGGGTGCCTGCACGGGGTGGGAAGGGCCGGCGGCGGGCTGCCTGTGCTGTCTCAGTCGGGGCGGCGGTGGGGGGGCTTGCGGGGGGTGGCTGGGGTCGGCAGGCCGGCCCTGCCGGAGGCCCGTATGCAGGGGTGCCTGCACGGGGTGGGTGGTCCTGCGGCGGGCTGCCTGTGCTCTCTGAGCCGGGGCGGCGGTGGGGGGGGCTTGCGGGGGGTGGCTGGGGGCGGCAGGCCGGCCCTGCCGGAGGCCCGTATGCAGGGGTGCCTGCACGGGGTGGGAAGGGCCGGCGGCGGGCTGCCTGTGCTCTCTCAGCCGGGGCGGCGGTGGGGGGGGTTGCGGGGGGTGGCTGTGGGCGGCAGGCCGGCCCTGCCGGAGGCCCGTATGCAGGGGTGCCTGCACGGGGTGGGAAGGGCCGGCGGCGGGCTGCCTGTGCTGTCTCAGCCGGGGCGGCGGTGGGGGGGCCTGTGGCGGGTGGCTGGGGGCGGCAGGCCGGCCCTGCCGGAGGCCCGTATGCAGGGGTGCCTGCACGGGGTGGGAAGGGCCGGCGGCGGGCTGCCTGTGCTCTCTCAGCCGGGGCGGCGGTGGGGGGGCTTGCGGGGGGTGGCTGGGGTCGGCAGGCCGGCCCTGCCGGAGGCCCGTATGCAGGGGTGCCTGCACGGGGTGGGAAGGGCCGGCGGCGGGCTGCCTGTGCTTTCTCAGCCGGGGCGGCGGTGGGGGGGCTTGTGGGGGGTGGCTGGGGGCGGCAGGCCGGCCCTGCCGGAGGCCCGTATGCAGGGGTGCCTGCACGGGGTGGGAAGGGCCGGCGGCGGGCTGCCTGTGCTCTCTCAGCCGGGGCGGCGGTGGGGGGGGTTGCGGGGGGTGGCTGGGGGCGGCAGGCCGGCCCTGCCGGAGGCCCGTATGCAGGGGTGCCTGCACGGGGTGGGAAGGGCCGGCGGCGGGCTGCCTGTGCTGTCTCAGTCGGGGCGGCGGTGGGGGGGCTTGCGGGGGGTGGCTGGGGTCGGCAGGCCGGCCCTGCCGGAGGCCCGTATGCAGGGGTGCCTGCACGGGGTGGGTGGGCCTGCGGCGGGCTGCCTGTGCTCTCTCAGCCGGGGCGGCGGTGGGGGGGGCTTGCGGGGGGTGGCTGGGGTCGGCAGGCCGGCCCTGCCGGAGGCCCGTATGCAGGGGTGCCTGCACGGGGTGGGAAGGGCCGGCGGCGGGCTGCCTGTGCTCTCTCAGCCGGGGCGGCGGTGGGGGGGGCTTGCGGGGGGTGGCTGGGGTCGGCAGGCCGGCCCTGCCGGAGGCCCGTATGCAGGGGTGCCTGCACGGGGTGGGAAGGGCCGGCGGCGGGCTGCCTGTGCTCTCTCAGCCGGGGCGGCGGTGGGGGGGCTTGCGGGGGGTGGCTGGGGGCGGCAGGCCGGCCCTGCCGGAGGCCCGTTTGCAGGGGTGCCTGCACGGGGTGGCGGTTGGGGGGGGCGGCGGGAATTTTTTGGTTTTTGTTGCTTTTTTATTTCTTTTTCCGCTTTTGAAACAGAGACGCCGCCCCGTCCTCGGGCGTTTCAGCCGAGCTGATGGAAAGCGGCGCCCCTTCCCGTCGCTTGCGGGGGGGGGTGGTGCAGGAGGGGGGAGGCGGCGCGCGCCTGAAATTCCCCTCGCCACCCCCCGTTTCCGAGACTTCGCCGTATCTAGTGGAAGGCGCTAAGCTTGGCCGGACTGTCTCGCTGAAGGCTTTCTTACTCTGCATCGGTTCTGACGGTGGGCGAGAAAAAAAAACAAAACCAAAGCAGAGCAGGGAAACAGTTACAAAAAGTTCTTGAGAGCCAGCACCGGCCCGCCCATCGGCAGACGGAGCGGCGCCCGGGGTCAACGAGTGCCACCCTGCTGCTTAGCAACCGGAACCCGAGCCGGCCCGCCCCGCCCACCCGCCGGCAAGGGGCGGGCGCTTCCCCGCGGCAGAAGGGGGAGACAGAGACTGAGAGACGGGGTCGAGGAGCAGGCGGGGAGCCTTGCGCTGAGGTAGGCTGGGGACGGGGCCTCTTTTCCGAGAAGATTGAGGTTTGAGTCGGGGGGGGGGGGGGGGGGGCGGCGGCAGGGGCTGCTTGTGCGCTCTCGGCCGGGGCGGCGGTGGGGGGGTGGCGGGGTGGGGGGGGGCAGCGGAGCGGCCGTGCCGGAGGCCCGTATGCAGGGGTGCCCGCACCGGGGGGGGGGTGGGGGGGGGCGGCGGCAGGGGCTGCTTGTGCGCTCTCGGCCGGGGCGGCGGTGGGGGGGGGCTTGCGGGTGGGGGTGCGGCGGCCGGGCTGCCGTGCCGGAGGCCCGTTTGCAGGGGTGCCTGCACGGGGGGAGGTGGGGGGGGGGGGCGGGGCGGCGGGAATTTTTTGGTTTTTGTTGCTTTTTTATTTTTTTTCCGCTTTTGAAACACAGACGCCGCCCCGCCTTCGGGCGTTTCAGCCGAGCTGATAGAAAGCTGCGCCCCTTCCCGTTGCTTGCGGGGGGGGTTGGTGCCGCGGAAGGGGGTGGCGGGGGGGGGCGGGAACGGGACGGGGACGGGGACGGGGACGGGGACGGGGACGGGGACGGGGACGGGTCTGGCCGACGGGTCTGGACGACAGCGCCCCCCCCACCCCGCGTCCCGG
>NW_027449060.1:67500-70000 GCF_030867145.1 Opisthocomus hoazin
GCGAGGCCCGCGCCATCGCCGCCCCGCGCCTCCCTCCCCCGAAGCTCGCTCTCGCTCTCTCTTCCCCAAACCCACCGCCGATAGCCCGGCGGGGACGAGCTCCGTCCAGCAGGCGCTCTCCGGGAGCGGGGAGCTTCGGAGCGCTCCCCGAGTCTCCATTTAGGGGGACGAAGGCCCGCGCGCTCGCGCGCGCGGCCCTGCGAGGCACCCCAGCCGCGCCGCTGCTGGCCCGCCGGCCCCCCCCCCCCGCGCTGGGGCGGGGGGGCTCGGCGGCGCAGACGGCGATTGATCGTAAAGCGACGCTCAGACAGGCGTAGCCCCGGGAGGAACCCGGGGCCGCGAGTGCGTTCGAAGTGTCGATGATCAATGTGTCCTGCAATTCACATTAATTCTCGCAGCTAGCTGCGTTCTTCATCGACGCACGAGCCGAGTGATCCACCGCTAAGAGTTGTCTCGGTTTCGGCACCGCCCCGCGCGCGCGGAGGGGCCGGGACCGCTCGCCGAGAGCGGCCCCTTCTCTGAGGACGGCCGGACCGACCGCCGGCCCCGCCGCCGCCCACCCCCCTCCGCACGCGCGGAGGGGGCGCGGCGCGGCGGCGCGACGCGGCGCGACGGAGAGGCCCTCGCCTCGGCTTGACCGTACGAGCACAGGGGAAACGGAAAACAACGGAAAACCCCGAGCGGCCAAAGGGCGGGGGAGCCCGCGCTCCCGACCGACCCTGGGGAAACGTACGCAACACACACACACACACCCTTGGCGCGCTTCGGGGGCGGCCCAGGCGCCCGGGCTCGGACCGGCCTCCCCCCGGAGGCTACGGCACGCCCGGCCGCGACGCCTGCCCGCCTTCGCTCGGGAGCCGGACGCCCGGCTGCGCCCGCGCTGCGACGAGCCGGCTCCGCCCACCACGGTCGCCTCTCGCCCCGCCGGCGAACCTCGGCGCCGACGCCGCCTTCCACCGACGCCGGAGGAAGCGCGGCCGGCCACTGGAGCGCGAGCCGGCGACGCGCGGCCGCCCACCGGCCCGCGCCGGATGGGCGAACCCGGCCACCCCGCCCGGCGGCGGCGGCCGCCACCGCCGCCGCGAAAACCGCCGCCGCAGCCGCTTCTCGCCTCGGCCCCCTGGGGCCGCCGGCACGGCCCCAGCGGAAAGGCGGACGGCGCTGAGCGCGGGGGGCGGCTCCCACTCTCCCCGTTTCCACGCGAAGACCCGGAGCGGGACGCCCCCGCGCCGCGCGCCCGCCCTCGAGACGGAAGCGACGGGCGGGGAAACGCGGGACGGGACGGCCGCCAGCGGATGCGGCCGGGGAACCCTCCCGGACGACCCGACGGACGACCGGCACCGACCGGCACGCCGAGCGGCGCCGCCGCCGCTCGGCCGGGGGGGGTGTGGCTCGCCCCCCCCTTTCTTTCCCTGGGCGCCGAGGGCGGGGCGAGGAGCGGGAGAGGGGAGCGCGGCGCGCCCCGAGCGCGGCCGCAGCGCGAGCGTCCAAAGGCGCGGGGCGGCCCCCCGGCGGCCGCCCCCCCCCGCGGGGGCTCGCCGCGCCTTTCTTTCCCCCGGCGCGGAGCCCGCGCTCCGGCCGGCGGGTGGCCCCGTTTGCGAGGGCGGGCAGGTCGGCCGCGGCCGACCCGCGCCGCGGTCTCTCCGCCGAGACCGGCCCGCGGAGAGGGGGGGCAGGTTGGGGCAGCGAGACGCCCCCCCTTCTCCGGCACGGCGGCCCGCGGGGGCGGACGCCCCCCCCGCGGCTCGCGCCGTGCCGCTCGAGTCTTTAAACCGCCGCCCGGCTCCTTTGGCCTTTGACCCCCGGACTCGGCCGAGGGAGGGCCGCCGAAGCGCGGACGCTAGGTACCTGGCCCTGGGGTGAGGGAAACGACCTGCATGGCCCCGCGGGGGTGCCTCCCCCGGCTGCCGCCCTCGGGGGAGCGTCCGCCCGCGGGGGCGCGCCCGGCATCCGCCGCCACCACCTCGTCCTCCTTAGCCCCGGGGCCCGGGGTTTCCCTCGATAGCCCGGCGCTGCGCCCGGGGGGAGAGACGTGGCTCGGGCCGCCCGCTCGCGCGGGACGCGACCCGGCCGGGGGGGGGCCTCGCCCGCCCCGGGCGGCGCCAGCGGCCGAGACCGCGCTCGCGCCCCCCCCTTCCCGCCACGGCTCCCTCTTCGAGAGGCAGCCGTGCCGGGTCGGAGGGGAGGTTCGCGGGTCCGGCCGCCGCGCCGCCCGAAACGCCGTGCGCACACCCGCGCCACGGCCCGGAACGCCCGGAGACAGCCCTGTCCCGCGCGCGGGGGGGTAGACGGCGCCGCCGCCGGCGCCGCCCCACCCCCCCCCCCAGGAGCTGCCGCCCCCCGAAGACGGCGACACCCCTCGGCTGTCGCGCTTGCGGCCCCCGGTGCCGCCGCCGTCGCTCGACGCTCGCCCCCCGGCCCGCCGAGCAGGCCGGTGCTCTGCCGGCCGCGCTCGCCGCGTTGCCCCGCCGGCATCCCCCCCTCTTGCTTCCCGCGCAGA
>NW_027449060.1:75000-82500 GCF_030867145.1 Opisthocomus hoazin
GAAGAACCGGGCAAGACGTCTACCTGCCAGAACCGCGGTGGAGCCAAAGTCCCGCCGGAGCGAGGTAGACGAGGCATCCCTTTCCGCCGGCAGCTCCGGCGGCCACATCGGGCACACCGGACCCGGCGGACGGTAAAACGGGTAGACCTGGCCTCCCTGCCGGCAGAACGGGTAGACGAGGCCTCCCTGCCTGGAACCGGGTAGACCTGGCATCCCTGCCGGAAGCGGGTAGACCTGGCATCCCTGCCGGTAAAACGGGTAGACCTGGCCTCCCTGCCGGCAGAACGGGTAGACGAGGCCTCCCTGCCTGGAACCGGGTAGACCTGGCATCCCTGCCGGAAGCGGGTAGACCTGGCATCCCTGCCGGCAAAACGGGTAGACCTGGTCTCCCTGCCGCCAAAACGGGTAGACCTGGCCTCCCTGCAGGTAAAACGGGTAGACCTGGTCTCCCTGCCGCCAAAACGGGTAGACCTGGCCTCCCTGCCGCCACAACGGGTAGACCTGGCATCCCTGCCGGCAAAACGGGTAGACCTGGTCTCCCTGCCGGTAAAACGGGTAGACCTGTTCTCCCTGCAGGTAAAACGGGTAGACCTGTTCTCCCTGCCGCCAGATCGGGTAGACCTGGCATCCCTGCCGGCAAAACGGGTAGACCTGGTCTCCCTGCCGGTAAATGGGTAGACCTGGTCTCCCTGCAGGTAAATCGGGTAGACCTGTTATCCCTGCCGGCAAAACGGGTAGACCTGGTCTCCCTGCAGCCAGAACGGGTAGACCTGGTCTCCCTGCCGGCAAAACGGGTAGACCTGGTCTCCCTGCCGGCAAAAAGGGTAGACCTGTTCTCCCTGCCGCCAGAACGGGTAGACCTGGTCTCCCTGCCGGTAAATGGGTAGACCTGGTCTCCCTGCCGGCAATATGGGTAGACCTGGCCTCCCTGCAGCTAGAACGGGTAGACCTGGCATCCCTGCCGGTAAATGGGTAGACCTGGCATCCCTGCCGGTAAAACGGGTAGACCTGGCATCCCTGCCGGCAATACGGGTAGACCTGGTCTCCCTGCCGCTAGAACGGGTAGACCTGGCATCCCTGCCGGTAAAACGGGTAGACCTGGCCTCCCTGCCGGCAATACGGGTAGACCTGGCCTCCCTGCCGGTAAAACGGGTAGACCTGGCATCCCTGCCGGCAGAACGGGTAGACCTGGTCTCCCTGCCGCCAGAACGGGTAGACCTGGCCTCCCTGCAGGTAAAACGGGTAGACCTGGCCTCCCTGCCGGCAGAAGGGGTAGACCTGGCCTCCCTGCCGGCAGAAGGGTTAGACCTGTCCTCCCTGCGGACAGAGCGGGTCGCCCGTGCTGGAGGCCCGTATGCAGGGGTGCCTGCACGGGGTGGGAAGGGGCGGCGGCGGGCTGCCTGTGCTCTCTCAGCCGGGGCGGCGGTGGGGGGGCTTGCGGGGGGTGGCTGGGGGCGGCAGGCCGGCCCTGCCGGAGGCCCCTATGCAGGGGTGCCTGCACGGGGTGGGAAGGGCCGGCGGCGGGCCGCCTGTGCTGTCTCAGCCGGGGCGGCGGTGGGGGGGCTTGCGGGGGGTGGCTGGGGGCGGCAGGCCGGCCCTGCCGGAGGCCCGTATGCAGGGGTGCCTGCACGGGGTGGGAAGGGCCGGCGGCGGGCTGCCTGTGCTCTCTCAGCCGGGGCGGCGGTGGGGGGGCTTGCGGGGGGTGGCTGGGGTCGGCAGGCCGGCCCTGCCGGAGGCCCGTATGCAGGGGTGCCTGCACGGGGTGGGAAGGGCCGGCGGCGGGCTGCCTGTGCTGTCTCAGTCGGGGCGGCGGTGGGGGGGCTTGTGGGGGGTGGCTGGGGGCGGCAGGCCGGCCCTGCCGGAGGCCCGTATGCAGGGGTGCCTGCACGGGGTGGGAAGGGGCGGCGGCGGGCTGCCTGTGCTCTCTCAGCCGGGGCGGCGGTGGGGGGGCTTGCGGGGGGTGGCTGGGGGCGGCAGGCCGGCCCTGCCGGAGGCCCCTATGCAGGGGTGCCTGCACGGGGTGGGAAGGGCCGGCGGCGGGCCGCCTGTGCTCTCTCAGCCGGGGCGGCGGTGGGGGGGCTTGCGGGGGGTGGCTGGGGGCGGCAGGCCGGCCCTGCCGGAGGCCCGTATGCAGGGGTGCCTGCACGGGGTGGGAAGGGCCGGCGGCGGGCTGCCTGTGCTCTCTCAGCCGGGGCGGCGGTGGGGGGGCTTGCGGGGGGTGGCTGGGGTCGGCAGGCCGGCCCTGCCGGAGGCCCGTATGCAGGGGTGCCTGCACGGGGTGGGAAGGGCCGGCGGCGGGCTGCCTGTGCTGTCTCAGTCGGGGCGGCGGTGGGGGGGCTTGCGGGGGGTGCCTGGGGTCGGCAGGCCGGCCCTGCCGGAGGCCCGTATGCAGGGGTGCCTGCACGGGGTGGGTGGGCCTGCGGCGGGCTGCCTGTGCTCTCTGAGCCGGGGCGGCGGTGGGGGGGGCTTGCGGGGGGTGGCTGGGGGCGGCAGGCCGGCCCTGCCGGAGGCCCGTATGCAGGGGTGCCTGCACGGGGTGGGTGGGCCTGCGGCAGGCTGCCTGTGCTCTCTGAGCCGGGGCGGCGGTGGGGGGGGCTTGCGGGGGGTGGCTGGGGGCGGCAGGCCGGCCCTGCCGGAGGCCCGTATGCAGGGGTGCCTGCATGGGGTGGGAAGGGGCGGCGGCGGGGTGCCTGTGCTCTCTCAGCCGGGGCGGCGGTGGGGGGGCTTGCGGGGGTTGTCTGGGGGCGGCAGGCCGGTCCTGCCAGAGGCCCGTATGCAGGGGGGCCTGCACGGGGTGGGAAGGGGCGGCGGCGGGCTGCCTGTGCTGTCTCAGCCGGGGCGGCGGTGGGGGGGCTTGTGGGGGGTGGCTGGGGGCGGCAGGCCGGCCCGGCCGGAGGCCCGTATGCAGGGGTGCCTGCACGGGGTAGGAAGGGCCGGCGGCGGGGTGCCTGTGCTCTCTCAGCCGAGGCGGCGGTGGGGGGGCTTGTGGGGGGTGGCTGGGGGCGGCAGGCCGGCCCTGCCGGAGGCCCGTATGCAGGGGTGCCTGCACGGGGTGGGAAGGGGCAGCGGCGGGCTGCCTGTGCTGTCTCAGCCGGGGCGGCGGTGGGGGGGCCTGCGGCGGGTGGCTGGGGGCGGCAGGCCGGCCCTGCCGGAGGCCCGTATGCAGGGGTGCCTGCACGGGGTGGGAAGGGCCGGCGGCGGGCTGCCTGTGCTCTCTCAGCCGGGGCGGCGGTGGGGGGGCTTGCGGAGGGGTGGCTGGGGTCGGCAGGCCGGCCCTGCCGGAGGCCCGTATGCAGGGGTGCCTGCACGGGGTGGGAAGGGGCGGCGGCGGGCTGCCTGTGCTGTCTCAGCCGGGGCGGCGGTGGGGGGGCTTGCGGGGGGTGGCTGGGGGCGGCAGGCCGGCCCTGCCGGAGGCCCGTATGCAGGGGTGCCTGCACGGGGTGGGAAGGGCCGGCGGCGGGCTGCCTGTGCTCTCTCAGCCGGGGCGGCGGTGGGGGGGGTTGCGGGGGGTGGCTGGGGGCGGCAGGCCGGCCCTGCCGGAGGCCCGTATGCAGGGGTGCCTGCACGGGGTGGGAAGGGCCGGCGGCGGGCTGCCTGTGCTGTCTCAGTCGGGGCGGCGGTGGGGGGGCTTGCGGGGGGTGGCTGGGGTCGGCAGGCCGGCCCTGCCGGAGGCCCGTATGCAGGGGTGCCTGCACGGGGTGGGTGGGCCTGCGGCGGGCTGCCTGTGCTCTCTGAGCCGGGGCGGCGGTGGGGGGGGCTTGCGGGGGGTGGCTGGGGTCGGCAGGCCGGCCCTGCCGGAGGCCCGTATGCAGGGGTGCCTGCACGGGGTGGGAAGGGCCGGCGGCGGGCTGCCTGTGCTCTCTCAGCCGGGGCGGCGGTGGGGGGGGTTGCGGGGGGTGGCTGTGGGCGGCAGGCCGGCCCTGCCGGAGGCCCGTATGCAGGGGTGCCTGCACGGGGTGGGAAGGGCCGGCGGCGGGCTGCCTGTGCTGTCTCAGCCGGGGCGGCGGTGGGGGGGCCTGTGGCGGGTGGCTGGGGGCGGCAGGCCGGCCCTGCCGGAGGCCCGTATGCAGGGGTGCCTGCACGGGGTGGGAAGGGCCGGCGGCGGGCTGCCTGTGCTCTCTCAGCCGGGGCGGCGGTGGGGGGGCTTGCGGGGGGTGGCTGGGGTCGGCAGGCCGGCCCTGCCGGAGGCCCGTATGCAGGGGTGCCTGCACGGGGTGGGAAGGGCCGGCGGCGGGCTGCCTGTACTGTCTCAGCCGGGGCGGCGGTGGGGGGGCTTGTGGGGGGTGGCTGGGGGCGGCAGGCCGGCCCTGCCGGAGGCCCGTATGCAGGGGTGCCTGCACGGGGTGGGAAGGGCCGGCGGCGGGCTGCCTGTGCTCTCTCAGCTGGGGCGGCGGTGGGGGGGGTTGCGGGGGGTGGCTGGGGGCGGCAGGCCGGCCCTGCCGGAGGCCCGTATGCAGGGGTGCCTGCACGGGGTGGGAAGGGCCGGCGGCGGGCTGCCTGTGCTGTCTCAGTCGGGGCGGCGGTGGGGGGGCTTGCGGGGGGTGGCTGGGGTCGGCAGGCCGGCCCTGCCGGAGGCCCGTATGCAGGGGTGCCTGCACGGGGTGGGTGGGCCTGCGGCGGGCTGCCTGTGCTCTCTGAGCCGGGGCGGCGGTGGAGGGGGCTTGCGGGGGGTGGCTGGGGTCGGCAGGCCGGCCCTGCCGGAGGCCCGTATGCAGGGGTGCCTGCACGGGGTGGGAAGGGCCGGCGGCGGGCTGCCTGTGATCTCTCAGCCGGGGCGGCGGTGGGGGGGGTTGCGGGGGGTGGCTGGGGGCGGCAGGCCGGCCCTGCCGGAGGCCCGTATGCAGGGGTGCCTGCACGGGGTGGGAAGGGCCGGCGGCGGGCTGCCTGTGCTGTCTCAGCCGGGGCGGCGGTGGGGGGGCCTGTGGCGGGTGGCTGGGGGCGGCAGGCCGGCCCTGCCGGAGGCCCGTATGCAGGGGTGCCTGCACGGGGTGGGAAGGGCCGGCGGCGGGCTGCCTGTGCTCTCTCAGCCGGGGCGGCGGTGGGGGGGCTTGCGGGGGGTGGCTGGGGTCGGCAGGCCGGCCCTGCCGGAGGCCCGTATGCAGGGGTGCCTGCACGGGGTGGGAAGGGCCGGCGGCGGGCTGCCTGTGCTGTCTCAGCCGGGGCGACGGTGGGGGGGCTTGTGGGGGGTGGCTGGGGGCGGCAGGCCGGCCCTGCCGGAGGCCCGTATGCAGGGGTGCCTGCACGGGGTGGGAAGGGCCGGCGGCGGGCTGCCTGTGCTCTCTCAGCTGGGGCGGCGGTGGTGGGGGGTTGCGGGGGGTGGCTGGGGGCGGCAGGCCGGCCCTGCCGGAGGCCCGTATGCAGGGGTGCCTGCACGGGGTGGGAAGGGCCGGCGGCGGGCTGCCTGTGCTGTCTCAGTCGGGGCGGCGGTGGGGAGGCTTGCGGGGGGTGGCTGGGGTCGGCAGGCCGGCCCTGCCGGAGGCCCGTATGCAGGGGTGCCTGCACGGGGTGGGTGGGCCTGCGGCGGGCTGCCTGTGCTCTCTGAGCCGGGGCGGCGGTGGGGGGGGCTTGCGGGGGGTGGCTGGGGTCGGCAGGCCGGCCCTGCCGGAGGCCCGTATGCAGGGGTGCCTGCACGGGGTGGGAAGGGGCAGCGGCGGGCTGCCTGTGCTGTCTCAGCCGGGGCGGCGGTGGGGGGGCCTGCGGCGGGTGGCTGGGGGCGGCAGGCCGGCCCTGCCGGAGGCCCGTATGCAGGGGTGCCTGCACGGGGTGGGAAGGGCCGGCGGCGGGCTGCCTGTGCTCTCTCAGCCGGGGCGGCGGTGGGGGGGCTTGCGGAGGGGTGGCTGGGGTCAGCAGGCCGGCCCTGCCGGAGGCCCGTATGCAGGGGTGCCTGCACGGGGTGGGAAGGGGCGGCGGCGGGCTGCCTGTGCTGTCTCAGCCGGGGCGGCGGTGGGGGGGCTTGCGGGGGGTGGCTGGGGGCGGCAGGCCGGCCCTGCCGGAGGCCCGTATGCAGGGGTGCCTGCACGGGGTGGGAAGGGGCGGCGGCGGGCTGCCTGTGCTGTCTCAGCCGGGGCGGCGGTGGGGGGGCTTGCGGGGGGTGGCTGGGGGCGGCAGGCCGGCCCTGCCGGAGGCCCGTATGCAGGGGTGCCTGCACGGGGTGAGAAGGGCCGGCGGCGGGCTGCCTGTGCTCTCTCAGCCGGGGCGGCGGTGGGGGGGCTTGCGGGGGGTGGCTGGGGGCGGCAGGCCGGCCCTGCCGGAGGCACGTATGCAGGGGTGCCTGCACGGGGTGGGAAGGGGCGGCGGCGGGGTGCCTGTGCTCTCTGAGCCGGGGCGGCGGTGGGGGGGCTTGCGGGGGGTGGCTGGGGGCGGCAGGCCGGCCCTGCCGGAGGCCCGTATGCAGGGGTGCCTGCACGGGGTGGGAAGGGCCGGCGGCGGGCTGCCTGTGCTGTCTCAGTCGGGGCGGCGGTGGAGGGGCTTGCGGGGGATGGCTGGGGTCGGCAGGCCGGCCCTGCCGGAGGCCCGTATGCAGGGGTGCCTGCACGGGGTGGGTGGGCCTGCGGCGGGCTGCCTGTGCTCTCTGAGCCGGGGCGGCGGTGGGGGGGGGCTTGCGGGGGGTGGCTGGGGGCGGCAGGCCGGCCCTGCCGGAGGCCCGTTTGCAGGGGTGCCTGCACGGGGTGGCGGTTGGGGGGTGCGGCGGGAATTTTTTGGTTTTTGTTGCTTTTTTATTTCTTTTTCCGCTTTTGAAACAGAGACGCCGCCCCGTCCTCGGGCGTTTCAGCCGAGCTGATGGAAAGCGGCGCCCCTTCCCGTCGCTTGCGGGGGGGGGTGGTGCAGGAGGGGGGAGGCGGCGCGCGCCTGAAATTCCCCTCGCCACCCCCCGTTTCCGAGACTTCGCCGTATCTAGTGGAAGGCGCTAAGCTTGGCCGGACTGTCTCGCTGAAGGCTTTCTTACTCTGCATCGGTTCTGACGGTGGGCGAGAAAAAAAAACAAAACCAAAGCAGAGCAGGGAAACAGTTACAAAAAGTTCTTGAGAGCCAGCACCGGCCCGCCCATCGGCAGACGGAGCGGCGCCCGGGGTCAACGAGTGCCACCCTGCTGCTTAGCAACCGGAACCCGAGCCGGCCCGCCCCGCCCACCCGCCGGCAAGGGGCGGGCGCTTCCCCGCGGCAGAAGGGGGAGACAGAGACTGAGAGACGGGGTCGAGGAGCAGGCGGGGAGCCTTGCGCTGAGGTAGGCTGGGGACGGGGCCTCTTTTCCGAGAAGATTGAGGTTTGAGTCGGGGGGGGGGGGGGGGGGGCGGCGGCAGGGGCTGCTTGTGCGCTCTCGGCCGGGGCGGCGGTGGGGGGGTGGCGGGGTGGGGGGGGGGCAGCGGAGCGGCCGTGCCGGAGGCCCGTATGCAGGGGTGCCCGCACCGGGGGGGGGGGTGGGGGGGGGCGGCGGCAGGGGCTGCTTGTGCGCTCTCGGCCGGGGCGGCGGTGGGGGGGGGGCTTGCGGGTGGGGGTGCG
>NW_027449060.1:90000-92500 GCF_030867145.1 Opisthocomus hoazin
ACAGGAACCGGGGCAGGGGCGGCGCGGACGGGGGACAGACGGGGGCGTCCACCGCCACCGCCCCCGTCCCCCACCCACCGGCGCACGCACGCGCGCGCGTCAGTGCGGCACGGCACCCCCGCGGTGCCCACCCGCAGACAGACGCCCGCGCGGGAGGCCGGCGGCGAGGCCCGCGCCATCGCCGCCCCGCGCCTCCCTCCCCCGAAGCTCGCTCTCGCTCTCTCTTCCCCAAACCCACCGCCGATAGCCCGGCGGGGACGAGCTCCGTCCAGCAGGCGCTCTCCGGGAGCGGGGAGCTTCGGAGCGCTCCCCGAGTCTCCATTTAGGGGGACGAAGGCCCGCGCGCTCGCGCGCGCGGCCCTGCGAGGCACCCCAGCCGCGCCGCTGCTGGCCCGCCGGCCCCCCCCCCCGCGCTGGGGCGGGGGGGCTCGGCGGCGCAGACGGCGATTGATCGTAAAGCGACGCTCAGACAGGCGTAGCCCCGGGAGGAACCCGGGGCCGCGAGTGCGTTCGAAGTGTCGATGATCAATGTGTCCTGCAATTCACATTAATTCTCGCAGCTAGCTGCGTTCTTCATCGACGCACGAGCCGAGTGATCCACCGCTAAGAGTTGTCTCGGTTTCGGCACCGCCCCGCGCGCGCGGAGGGGCCGGGACCGCTCGCCGAGAGCGGCCCCTTCTCTGAGGACGGCCGGACCGACCGCCGGCCCCGCCGCCGCCCACCCCCCTCCGCACGCGCGGAGGGGGCGCGGCGCGGCGGCGCGACGCGGCGCGACGGAGAGGCCCTCGCCTCGGCTTGACCGTACGAGCACAGGGGAAACGGAAAACAACGGAAAACCCCGAGCGGCCAAAGGGCGGGGGAGCCCGCGCTCCCGACCGACCCTGGGGAAACGTACGCAACACACACACACACACCCTTGGCGCGCTTCGGGGGCGGCCCAGGCGCCCGGGCTCGGACCGGCCTCCCCCCGGAGGCTACGGCACGCCCGGCCGCGACGCCTGCCCGCCTTCGCTCGGGAGCCGGACGCCCGGCTGCGCCCGCGCTGCGACGAGCCGGCTCCGCCCACCACGGTCGCCTCTCGCCCCGCCGGCGAACCTCGGCGCCGACGCCGCCTTCCACCGACGCCGGAGGAAGCGCGGCCGGCCACTGGAGCGCGAGCCGGCGACGCGCGGCCGCCCACCGGCCCGCGCCGGATGGGCGAACCCGGCCACCCCGCCCGGCGGCGGCGGCCGCCACCGCCGCCGCGAAAACCGCCGCCGCAGCCGCTTCTCGCCTCGGCCCCCTGGGGCCGCCGGCACGGCCCCAGCGGAAAGGCGGACGGCGCTGAGCGCGGGGGGCGGCTCCCACTCTCCCCGTTTCCACGCGAAGACCCGGAGCGGGACGCCCCCGCGCCGCGCGCCCGCCCTCGAGACGGAAGCGACGGGCGGGGAAACGCGGGACGGGACGGCCGCCAGCGGATGCGGCCGGGGAACCCTCCCGGACGACCCGACGGACGACCGGCACCGACCGGCACGCCGAGCGGCGCCGCCGCCGCTCGGCCGGGGGGGGTGTGGCTCGCCCCCCCCTTTCTTTCCCTGGGCGCCGAGGGCGGGGCGAGGAGCGGGAGAGGGGAGCGCGGCGCGCCCCGAGCGCGGCCGCAGCGCGAGCGTCCAAAGGCGCGGGGCGGCCCCCCGGCGGCCGCCCCCCCCCGCGGGGGCTCGCCGCGCCTTTCTTTCCCCCGGCGCGGAGCCCGCGCTCCGGCCGGCGGGTGGCCCCGTTTGCGAGGGCGGGCAGGTCGGCCGCGGCCGACCCGCGCCGCGGTCTCTCCGCCGAGACCGGCCCGCGGAGAGGGGGGGCAGGTTGGGGCAGCGAGACGCCCCCCCTTCTCCGGCACGGCGGCCCGCGGGGGCGGACGCCCCCCCCGTGGCTCGCGCCGTGCCGCTCGAGTCTTTAAACCGCCGCCCGGCTCCTTTGGCCTTTGACCCCCGGACTCGGCCGAGGGAGGGCCGCCGAAGCGCGGACGCTAGGTACCTGGCCCTGGGGTGAGGGAAACGACCTGCATGGCCCCGCGGGGGTGCCTCCCCCGGCTGCCGCCCTCGGGGGAGCGTCCGCCCGCGGGGGCGCGCCCGGCATCCGCCGCCACCACCTCGTCCTCCTTAGCCCCGGGGCCCGGGGTTTCCCTCGATAGCCCGGCGCTGCGCCCGGGGGGAGAGACGTGGCTCGGGCCGCCCGCTCGCGCGGGACGCGACCCGGCCGGGGGGGGGCCTCGCCCGCCCCGGGCGGCGCCAGCGGCCGAGACCGCGCTCGCGCCCCCCCCTTCCCGCCACGGCTCCCTCTTCGAGAGGCAGCCGTGCCGGGTCGGAGGGGAGGTTCGCGGGTCCGGCCGCCGCGCCGCCCGAAACGCCGTGCGCACACCCGCGCCACGGCCCGGAACGCCCGGAGACAGCCCTGTCCCGCGCGCGGGGGGGTAGACGGCGCCGCCGCCGGCGCCGCCCCACCCCCCCCCCCAGGAGCTGCCGCC
>NW_027449060.1:97500-105000 GCF_030867145.1 Opisthocomus hoazin
CGCGAGCGCCAGCCCTCTGCCCTAGTATACGGACAGCGAGGTCCCCGGCCCCGGCGGGCTCGAAGAGAACCGTCTTCCCCCAGCGGGGAGGCGCGCGAGCGCCGCCGACTCTTACCATGACGTAACTGGAGGCAGCGCAAAGCAGCGACCCCTTCGGCAGCTCCGAAGAAGAACCGGGCAAGACGTCTACCTGCCAGAACCGCGGTGGAGCCAAAGTCCCGCCGGAGCGAGGTAGACGAGGCATCCCTTTCCGCCGGCAGCTCCGGCGGCCACATCGGGCACACCGGACCCGGCGGACGGTAAAACGGGTAGACCTGGCCTCCCTGCCGGCAGAACGGGTAGACGAGGCCTCCCTGCCTGGAACCGGGTAGACCTGGCATCCCTGCCGGAAGCGGGTAGACCTGGCATCCCTGCCGGTAAAACGGGTAGACCTGGCCTCCCTGCCGGCAGAACGGGTAGACGAGGCCTCCCTGCCTGGAACCGGGTAGACCTGGCATCCCTGCCGGAAGCGGGTAGACCTGGCATCCCTGCCGGCAAAACGGGTAGACCTGGTCTCCCTGCCGCCAAAACGGGTAGACCTGGCCTCCCTGCAGGTAAAACGGGTAGACCTGGCCTCCCTGCCGGCAGAACGGGTAGACCTGGCCTCCCTGCCGCCACAACGGGTAGACCTGGCATCCCTGCCGGCAAAACGGGTAGACCTGGTCTCCCTGCCGGTAAAACGGGTAGACCTGTTCTCCCTGCAGGTAAAACGGGTAGACCTGGCCTCCCTGCCGGTAAAACGGGTAGACCTGGCCTCCCTGCCGGCAGAACGGGTAGACCTGGCATCCCTGCCGGCAAAACGGGTAGACCTGGTCTCCCTGCCGGTAAAACGGGTAGACCTGGTCTCCCTGCAGGTAAAACGGGTAGACCTGTTATCCCTGCCGGCAAAACGGGTAGACCTGGTCTCCCTGCCGGCAAAAAGGGTAGACCTGTTCTCCCTGCCGCCAGAACGGGTAGACCTGGCCTCCCTGCCGGTAAAACGGGTAGACCTGGTCTCCGTGCAGGTAAAACGGGTAGACCTGGCGTCCCTGCCGGCAGAACGGGTAGACCTGGTCTCCCTGCCGCCAGAACGGGTAGACCTGGCATCCCTGCCGGCAAAACGGGTAGACCTGGTCTCCCTGCCGGTAAAACAGGTAGACCTGGCCTCCCTGCAGGTAAAACGGGTAGACCTGTTATCCCTGCCGGCAAAACGGGTAGACCTGGCATCCCTGCCGGCAAAACGGGTAGACCTGGTCTCCCTGCCGGTAAATGGGTAGACCTGGTCTCCCTGCCGCTAGAACGGGTAGACCTGGCCTCCCTGCCGGCAGAACGGGTAGACCTGGCCTCCCTGCCGGTAAAACGGGTAGACCTGGCATCCCTGCAGGTAAAACGGGTAGACCTGGCATCCCTGCCGGCAAAACGGGTAGACCTGGTCTCCCTGCCGGTAAAACGGGTAGACCTGTTCTCCCTGCAGGTAAAACGGGTAGACCTGTTCTCCCTGCCGCCAGAACGGGTAGACCTGGCATCCCTGCCGGCAAAACGGGTAGACCTGGTCTCCCTGCCGGTAAATGGGTAGACCTGGTCTCCCTGCAGGTAAATCGGGTAGACCTGTTATCCCTGCCGGCAAAACGGGTAGACCTGGTCTCCCTGCAGCCAGAACGGGTAGACCTGGTCTCCCTGCCGGCAAAACGGGTAGACCTGGTCTCCCTGCCGGCAAAAAGGGTAGACCTGTTCTCCCTGCCGCCAGAACGGGTAGACCTGGTCTCCCTGCCGGTAAATGGGTAGACCTGGTCTCCCTGCCGGCAATATGGGTAGACCTGGCCTCCCTGCAGCCAGAACGGGTAGACCTGGCATCCCTGCCGGTAAATGGGTAGACCTGGCATCCCTGCCGGTAAAACGGGTAGACCTGGCATCCCTGCCGGCAATACGGGTAGACCTGGTCTCCCTGCCGCTAGAACGGGTAGACCTGGCATCCCTGCCGGTAAAACGGGTAGACCTGGCCTCCCTGCCGGCAATACGGGTAGACCTGGCCTCCCTGCCGGTAAAACGGGTAGACCTGGCCTCCCTGCCGGCAGAACGGGTAGACCTGGTCTCCCTGCAGGAAAAACGGGTAGACCTGGTCTCCCTGCAGCCAGAACGGGTAGACCGGGCATCCCTGCCGGAAAATGGGTAGACCTGGCATCCCTGCCGGTAAAACGGGTAGACCTGGCATCCCTGCCGGCAGAGCGGGTAGACCTGGTCTCCCTGCCGCCAGAACGGGTAGACCTGGCCTCCCTGCAGGTAAAACGGGTAGACCTGGTCTCCCTGCCGGCAGAAGGGGTAGACCTGGCCTCCCTGCCGGCAGAAGGGGTAGACCTGTCCTCCCTGCGGACAGAGCGGGTCGCCCGTGCTGGAGGCCCGTATGCAGGGGTGCCTGCACGGGGTGGGAAGGGGCGGCGGCGGGGTGCCTGTGCTCTCTCAGCCGGGGCGGCGGTGGGGGGGCTTGTGGGGGGTGGCTGGGGGCGGCAGGCCGGCCGTGCCGGAGGCCCGTATGCAGGGGTGCCTGCACAGGGTGGGAAGGGGCGGCGGCGGGCTGCCTGTGCTGTCTCAGCCGGGGCGGCGGTGGGGGGGCTTGTGGGGGGTGGCTGGGGGCGGCAGGCCGGCCCTGCCGGAGGCCCCTATGCAGGGGTGCCTGCACGAGGTGGGAAGGGCCGGCGGCGGGCTGCCTGTGCTCTCTCAGCCGGGGCGGCGGTGGGGGGGCTTGTGGGGGGTGGCTGGGGGCGGCAGGCCGGCCGTGCCGGAGGCCCGTATGCAGGGGTGCCTGCACGGGGTGGGAAGGGGCGGCGGCGGGGTGCCTGTGCTCTCTCAGCCGGGGCGGCGGTGGGGGGGTTGTGGGGGGTGGCTGGGGGCGGCAGGCCGGCCCTGCCGGAGGCCCGTATGCAGGGGTGCCTGCACGGGGTGGGAAGGGGCGGCGGCGGGCTGCCTGTGCTCTCTCAGCCGGGGCGGCGGTGGGGGGGCTTGTGGGGGGTGGCTGGGGGCGGCAGGCCGGCCCTGCCGGAGGCCCCTATGCAGGGGTGCCTGCACGGGGTGGGAAGGGCCGGCGGCGGGCTGCCTGTGCTCTCTCAGCCGGGGCGGCGGTGGGGGGGCTTGCGGGGGGTGGCTGGGGGCGGCAGGCCGGCCCTGCCGGAGGCCCGTATGCAGGGGTGCCTGCACGGGGTGGGAAGGGGCGGCGGCGGGCTGCCTGTGCTCTCTCAGCCGGGGCGGCGGTGGGGGGGCTTGCGGGGGGTGGCTGGGGTCGGCAGGCCGGCCCTGCCGGAGGCCCGTATGCAGGGGTGCCTGCACGGGGTGGGAAGGGCCGGCGGCGGGCTGCCTGTGCTGTCTCAGTCGGGGCGGCGGTGGGGGGGCTTGCGGGGGGTGGCTGGGGGCGGCAGGCCGGCCCTGCCGGAGGCCCGTATGCAGGGGTGCCTGCACGGGGTGGGTGGGCCTGCGGCGGGCTGCCTGTGCTGTCTCAGCCGGGGCGGCGGTGGGGGGGCTTGTGGGGGGTGGCTGGGGGCGGCAGGCCGGCCCTGCCGGAGGCCCCTATGCAGGGGTGCCTGCACGGGGTGGGTGGGCCTGCGGCGGGCTGCCTGAGCTCTCTGAGCCGGGGCGGCGGTGGGGGGGGGGTTGCGGGGGGTGGCTGGGGGCGGCAGGCCGGCCGTGCCGGAGGCCCGTATGCAGGGGTGCCTGCACGGGGGTGGGAAGGGGGCGGCGGCGGGGTGCCTGTGCTGTCTCAGCCGGGAGGCGGCGGTGGGGGGGTTGTGGGGGGTGGCTGGGGGCGGCAGGCCGGCCCTGCCGGAGGCCCGTATGCAGGGGTGCCTGCACGGGGTGGGTAGGGGCGGCGGCGGGCTGCCTGTGCTCTCTCAGCCGGGGCGGCGGTGGGGGGGGCTTGCGGGGGGGTGGCTGGGGGCGGCAGGCCGGCCCTGCCGGAGGCCCCTATGCAGGGGTGCCTGCACGGGGTGGGAAGGGCCGGCGGCGGGCTGCCTGTGCTCTCTCAGCCGGGGCGGCGGTGGGGGGGCTTGCGGGGGGTGGCTGGGGGCGGCAGGCCGGCCCTGCCGGAGGCCCGTATGCAGGGGTGCCTGCACGGGGTGGGAAGGGGGCGGCGGCGGGCTGCCTGTGCTCTCTCAGCCGGGGCGGCGGTGGGGGGGCCTGCGGCGGGTGGCTGGGGGCGGCAGGCCGGCCCTGCCGGAGGCCCGTATGCAGGGGTGCCTGCACGGGGTGGGAAGGGCCGGCGGCGGGCTGCCTGTGCTGTCTCAGTCGGGGGCGGCGGTGGGGGGGGCTTGCGGGGGGGTGGCTGGGGTCGGCAGGCCGGCCCTGCCGGAGGCCCGTATGCAGGGGTGCCTGCACGGGGTGGGTGGGCCTGCGGCGGGCTGCCTGTGCTCTCTGAGCCGGGGCGGCGGTGGGGGGGGCTTGCGGGGGGTGGCTGGGGGCGGCAGGCCGGCCCTGCCGGAGGCCCGTATGCAGGTGTGCCTGCACGGGGTGGGTGGGCCTGCGGCGGGCTGCCTGTGCTCTCTGAGCCGGGGCGGCGGTGGGGGGGGGGTTGCGGGGGGTGGCTGGGGGCGGCAGGCCGGCCCTGCCGGAGGCCCGTATGCAGGGGTGCCTGCACGGGGTGGGAAGGGGCGGCGGCGGGGTGCCTGTGCTCTCTCAGCCGGGGCAGCGGTGGGGGGGCTTGCGGGGGTTGTCTGGGGGCGGCAGGCCGGTCCTGCCGGAGGCCCGTATGCAGGGGTGCCTGCACGGGGTGGGAAGGGGCGGCGGCGGGCTGCCTGTGCTGTCTCAGCCGGGGCGGCGGTGGGGGGGCTTGTGGGGGGTGGCTGGGGGCGGCAGGCCGGCCCGGCCGGAGGCCCGTATGCAGGGGTGCCTGCACGGGGTAGGAAGGGCCGGCGGCGGGGTGCCTGTGCTCTCTCAGCCGAGGCGGCGGTGGGGGGGGCTTGTGGGGGGTGGCTGGGGGCGGCAGGCCGGCCCTGCCGGAGGCCCGTATGCAGGGGTGCCTGCACGGGGTGGGAAGGGGCGGGCGGCGGGCTGCCTGTGCTGTCTCAGCCGGGGCGGCGGTGGGGGGGCCTGCGGCGGGTGGCTGGGGGCGGCAGGCCGGCCCTGCCGGAGGCCCGTATGCAGGGGTGCCTGCACGGGGTGGGAAGGGCCGGCGGCGGGCTGCCTGTGCTGTCTCAGTCGGGGCGGCGGTGGGGGGGCTTGCGGGGGGTGGCTGGGGTCGGCAGGCCGGCCCTGCCGGAGGCCCGTATGCAGGGGTGCCTGCACGGGGTGGGTGGCCTGCGGCGGGCTGCCTGTGCTCTCTGAGCCGGGGCGGCGGTGGGGGGGGCTTGCGGGGGGTGGCTGGGGTCGGCAGGCCGGCCCTGCCGGAGGCCCGTTTGCAGGGGTGCCTGCACGGGGTGGGGAAGGGCCGGCGGCGGGCTGCCTGTGCTGTCTCAGCCGGGGCGGCGGTGGGGGGGGTTGCGGGGGGGTGGCTGTGGGCGGCAGGCCGGCCCTGCCGGAGGCCCGTATGCAGGGGTGCCTGCACGGGGTGGGAAGGGCCGGCGGCGGGCTGCCTGTGCTGTCTCAGTCGGGGCGGCGGTGGGGGGGCTTGCGGGGGGGTGGCTGGGGTCGGCAGGCCGGCCCCTGCCGGAGGCCCGTATGCAGGGGTGCCTGCACGGGGTGGGTGGGCCTGCGGCGGGCTGCCTGTGCTCTCTGAGCCGGTGGCGGCGGTGGGGGGGGCTTGCGGGGGGTGGCTGGGGGCGGCAGGCCGGCCCTGCCGGAGGCCCGTATGCAGGGGTGCCTGCACGGGGTGGGTGGGCCTGCGGCGGGCTGCCTGTGCTCTCTGAGCCGGGGCGGCGGTGGGGGGGGCTTGCGGGGGGTGGCTGGGGGCGGCAGGCCGGCCCTGCCGGAGGCCCGTATGCAGGGGTGCCTGCACGGGGTGGGAAGGGGCGGCGGCGGGGTGCCTGTGCTCTCTGAGCCGGGGCGGCGGTGAGGGGGCTTGCGGGGGGTGGCTGGGGGGCGGCAGGCCGGGCCCTGCCGGAGGCCCGTATGCAGGGGTGCCTGCACGGGGTGGGAAGGGCCGGCGGCGGGGTTCCTGTGCTCTCTCAGCCGGGGGCGGCGGTGGGGGGGCTTGCGGGGGGTGGCTGGGGGCGGCAGGCCGGCCCTGCCGGAGGCCCGTTTGCAGGGGTGCCTGCACGGGGGTGGGTTGGGGGGGGGCGGCGGGGAATTTTTTGGTTTTTTGTTGCTTTTTTATTTCTTTTTCCGCTTTTGAAACAGAGACGCCGCCCCGTCCTCGGGCGTTTCAGCCGAGCTGATGGAAAGCGGCGCCCCTTCCCGTCGCTTGCGGGGGGGGGTGGTGCAGGAGGGGGGAGGCGGCGCGCGCCTGAAATTCCCCTCGCCACCCCCCGTTTCCGAGACTTCGCCGTATCTAGTGGAAGGCGCTAAGCTTGGCCGGACTGTCTCGCTGAAGGCTTTTCTACTCTGGCATCGGTTCTGACGGTGGGCGAGAAAAAAAAACAAAACCAAAGCAGAGCAGGGGAAACAGTTACAAAAAGTTCTTGAGAGCCAGCACCGGCCCCGCCCATCGGCAGACGGAGCGGCGCCCGGGGTCAACGAGTGCCACCCTGCTGCTTAGCAACCGGAACCCGAGCCGGCCCGCCCCCGCCCACCCGCCGGCAAGGGGCGGGGCGCTTCCCCGCGGCAGAAGGGGGAGACAGAGACTGAGAGACGGGGTCGAGGAGCAGGCGGGGAGCCTTGCGCTGAGGTAGGCTGGGGACGGGGCCTCTTTTCCGAGAAGATTGAGGTTTGAGTCGGGGGGGGGGGGGGGGGGGGGGCGGCGGCAGGGGCTGCTTGTGCGCTCTCGGCCGGGGCGGCGGTGGGGGGGGTGGCGGGGGTGGGGGGGGGGCAGCGGAGCGGCCGTGCCGGAGGCCCGTATGCAGGGGTGCCCGCACCGGGGGGGGGGTGGGGGGGGGGCGGCGGCAGGGGCTGCTTGTGCGCTCTCGGCCGGGGCGGCGGTGGGGGGGGGGCTTGCGGGGTGGGGGTGCGGCGGCCGGGCTGCCGTGCCGGAGGCCCGTTTGCAGGGGTGCCTGCACGGGGGGAGGTGGGGGGGGGGGGGGGGTGGGGCGGGGCGGGGCGGCGGGAATTTTTTGGTTTTTGTTGCTTTTTTAATTTTTTTTCCGCTTTTGAAACACAGACGCCGCCCCGCCTTCGGGCGTTTCAGCCGAGCTGATAGAAAGCTGCGCCCCTTCCCGTTGCTTGCGGGGGGGGGTTGGTGCCGCGGAAGGGGGGTGGCAGGGGGGGCGGGAACGGGACGGGGACGGGGACGGGGACGGGGACGGGGACGGGGACGGGGACGGGTCTGGCCGACGGGTCTGGCCGACAGCGCCCCCCCGACCCCCGCGTCCCGGCCGGCCACCACGTCTACCCGGGACCGGGTCGGCGGGGAGGACAGGTCTACCCGGGACCGGTTCGGCGGGGAGGACAGGTCTACCCGACAGCGCC